>NC_080469.1:26019300-26231800 GCF_030265055.1 Doryrhamphus excisus | reverse complement strand
ATTGTACATGTTGTACATGTTGTACATGTTGTACATGTTGTACATGTTGTACAGGTTGTACATGTTGTACATGTTGTACATGTTGTACATGTTGTACATGTTGTACATGTTGTACATGTTGTACATGTTGTACAGGTTGTACATGTTGTACATGTTGAACAGGTTGAACATGTTGTACATGTTGAACATGTTGTACATGTTGTACATGTTGTAGCGTACCGTGGAGGACCTGGCCCCCGCCGCCGCCCGCCCCCGCCACCACACGGTTGTCGACAGCCGCCCTCGTCTTGGTGCAGCTCACTGGGCTGGTGGTTCCAAGCGTGTGCGTGTGAGAGGTCAGAGGTCGGAGGTGAAGTGTTGGACGTCCATGAGATGATGAAAAGGTTGAAACGCTGAAAGAGGAGAAAAGACACAAAAGTGGTGCAATTGACGTGCACGGGCGCCAACGTGCACGCTCCTGCTCCTATTCAGGAACTTTCTTTTCAGCAGCGCCGCCGCAAGGTCAACACACGCTCACACGCACACACACACACACACAATGCATGGAATTCAATTAGGTGTCTTTGTCGCCTCCTTAGCTCTGCAGGTGTGTGTGTGTTGTGTGTGTGTGTGTGTGTGTTTGTGTGTGTGTTGTGTGTGTGTGTGTGTGTGTGTGTTGACAACACACACAAAGAGGATGAAGGTCTTCCACGGATGAATTGATTGATCTCAAATGAGCAGTAATGGAGGATTATGGGTGGGTGGGTGGGTGGGTAGAGGGGGGGTACTTTCTTGTCAACTCATGACAAGCCTCACACAGGAAGTCACCAATGTTGTTTCTCCCAAAAGTCTCTCCCAAAAGGACTTTCAATCTTGTGTAAAAAAAAAATAAGCGTGTCAAGGTGACTATAGGGGTGTTACTTCATGTCGAGAGGTCTCTAATCATTTAAGAAGCATATTTAGAAGGTCATCCATGTCTTACTATGTCCACTATATTGGGTGACAGGAGTGTCAAGGTGACTATAGGGGTGTTACGTCATGTCCAGAGGTCTCTAATCGTTTAAGAAGCATATTTAGAAGGTCATCCATGTCTTGTTATGTCTACTATATTGGTTATAGTAGCGTCAATGTCACTGTAGGGGTGTTATTTTATGCCTAGAGGGCTCTAATGTTAAGTGTCTTTGGAAGGTGGTGAACAGGTGTTCATGCCTTATTTTCTCTTATTATGTCTACTATATTGGGTAATAGGAGTGCCAAGGTGACTATAGGGGTGTTAGTTCATGTCTAGAGGTCTCTAATAGTTTAAAAAGCATATGTAGAAGGTCATCCATGTCTTCTTATGTCTACTATATTGGGTAATAGGAGTGCCAAGGTGACTATAGGGGTGTTAGTTCATGTCTAGAGGTCTCTAATCGTTTAAAAAGCATATTTAGAAGGTCATCCATGTCTTCTTATGTCTACTATATTGGGTAAGAAGAGTGTCAAGGTGACTATAGGGGTGTTAGTTCATGTCTAGAGGTCTCTAATCGTTTAAAAAGCATATGTAGAAGGTCATCCATGTCTTCTTATGTCTACTATATTGGGTAAGAAGAGTGTCAAGGTGACTATAGGGGTGTTAGTTCATGTCTAGAGGTCTCTAATGACTTTAAAACACAGGTAACTGCCAACATATGTCATGTATTAACATTGATTTATGCTCCTAAAATTACATTATTTGTCTTCATAATATTACAAGTTGACATTTTGCTTTACTGATAATTAATTTTAAAAATCGCTGCTGATTTTTCCATGTTTTATGTGTAATTTTAGAATGTGCTGCTTTGGACATGTCTGCCGTATGATATCATATTCATCCATGTGTGCATGTCACACACACCTCCATCAGAGAGGATGCCTTGATAGCAAGAAACATCAACACTGGTGTGTGTGTGTGTGTGTGTGTAAAGTGGTGTGCAGAGTGGAAGATGATTGTGCGTGAAGAGCTTTTTGTACATCAACAGGAAACACTGAGAGCCTAAAGTGTCTCTGAGTGTGCGTGTGCGCGTGTGTGAAGAGTGCAAAGCAAATAAAAAAGGATTAAAAAAAAGTCATTTGTGTTTTATTAGCTGGTCTACTTGTGATCGACAGCACACATCAACTTGTTTTGACACCGTTGTGCACGCGCGCACGGGCGCGTGAGGTCACAAAAAGGTGACGGGGAGATCACGTGGTCAGTGGCGGTCAGAGGTCACACGATAACTTGACTGTATGGTTTTTGTGCAAAGATCGCGGCAGTCTATCCAATAATGTGTGACGTCATCAAAACACGACAGCAACTTCTTTTCCAAAAAATAATTTCAATCTTTTCACTCCCAAACTTCACTTCCACCTGTGGAGCTTACCACGTGACTCGACGCGGAAACGGAAACGAGCTCCAACAGCTGAGAAGGGTCAGAGATCCTGGGAGAGTAAGATCCGCCACTCGGTACACGAACTAAGACACGGCCGTTTGGGACAACTGAAGGTTTGTTTTCCAAATCCAAACGACCAGAACGAGACAAGATCGTCTCTGTGGAGGAGTACACACTCCACACAGCTGGTAGGAATTGGTTTTAATTCTTGTTTTTAATTATTGATTCGTGTGAAGGTTTGCTTGCTAGACGCTGGTCTGCTAGCTTGTGTATTCGTCCACATTATTGCTCATCTACTTGACTGAGAATCCTACTTCTGCTAGAGAGAAAGACGAGTACAGGTCGATGCACACTTTCTGCCACCGTTACTCGGTACAGTCCAACATGTACTTGAGTGCGGTCTTGAGGGATTCCATCAGAGTGAGCCCTCTCGCCGTACAGCATCTCGGACGACCGCCAGAGCCCAGCTAGCATCGGCGGCTAATGCTAGGGGCTAACGCTAGCGGCTAGCTAGTGGCGCTATGATGGCGGAGCTGGTGCAGGGACAGGCCTCGATCAGCCAGCCGGGGCTCAAGTCAGACGGCCTGGCCGACGTCTTACAGAGGGCCCGGCAGGTAACAGCCGAAGCGGGGCTCCGCACACGGCCGTCCCGAGTGGAGCGGGGTGGTTTGGGTCGAATCCAAGCACTTTTATCGGCGTTCTTGCGTGTTGAGCTGCTGCTCGCAACTTGGGAGCTCCGTCAACACACATGCACGCACTCGCTCACGCGCACACACACACACGCGCACACCGAGACACGCACACCAACTCGCATGCTAACTAGCTAAGCAGCTAACTAGACGGCCACACTTTAAACAAGTTTGTGCTGACACGGCAGGGACGGACTTGGAGTTGGGGAGTTAGTTTGGGGGACTTTGAGGAGCTGTCACGCCGACGAGGGAGGGGGGGTGGGGTGGGGGGGGCCGGGTTCGGGGTGGGCAGACGTGTCACTAAGGATGACAACCTGTTGGACTCATGGATCCAACCAGCAGGACCGGCCCGGGTGGACGGCGTCAGCAGGGACTCAACTAGTCTAAGGAGCTGCCGTCCTGTTTGCTAACTTACGTAACTTCTACGACGTCACGGGTCGTGACCCCTCCCGTGACGTCATCAGGCCCGCTCCATCGTTGCCGCCGCAGCAGGAGGGCCGACTTCCTGTTTGGCGCCGTGCTAAGGTGCTGTGCTACGTGTGTTCAGATGGTGGGCAAGATGGGCGGCGAGGGCGTGACGCACATCAACAGCTCGGCGGGAAGCGGCGAGGCGTCCTCGCTCTACTTTGCCGGACAGAAGCGAGCCGGGGAGGACGCGGGTGAGCCCTTTGCTTTTTCTTTGGCTTGGACCAGCCCGGGATGCTCATTGGACCGGCTGGGCTGTGGCCACGCCCACACCACCAACCTCTGTTGACATGGTCCATCACCTACAACCTATCTAGGTCTAGAGATCTAGATCTGGGTCTAGAGATCTATCCCACCTATGTTTCGTACTAGTAGTAGTACTAGTAGTAGTAGTAGTATTGGTTTATTGTTACCAGAAGTACTATTTCATTAGTGTTTTGTAGTAGTCGTGTGTTTATTAGCATTAGTTTGGGATTATTATTATTATTATTATTATTATTATTATTATTATTCTCTTGCTAGGATCTTCTTGGCTTATTTCTATGTGTGTGTGTGTGTGTAGGTAATCAGCTGGCAGCTGTGGGCCACCAACGGTACGACACACACACACACACACACACACACACAGGTGTCAGGGTTACAGGTGAGGTACGTGTGTGTGTGTGTGTGTGTGTGTGTGTGTGTGTGTGTTGTAGGGTGATGACAGAAGATTACAAAGTTCCTGACAGGATGGTGGGCTTCAGTAAGTATGACCTGTGACCTTTGACCTTGCTCACGTGTGGGAAGGAATGATGACACTCGTACTCTCGTGTGTGTGTGTGTGTCAGTTATTGGCCGAGGCGGAGAACAAATCACCAGGATCCAGTTAGAATCAGGATGTAAGATCCAGATCGCGGCTGGTGAGTCCAAGTGGTCCAGGACCTGTTTAGGGAATCATGTGACAACTTCACACATTGTGTGTGTGTGTGTGTGTGTGTGTGTGTGCAGACAGTGGCGGTCTGATGGAGCGTCCGTGTTCCCTGACTGGGACCCCAGAGAGCATCGAGTGAGTCTGAAACACCACCCACTTCCTGTGATGATGTCATCACCTACACCAGGTCTCTGTGTGTGTGTGTGTGTGTGTGTGTGTGTGTGTGTGTCCGCACTCACACAGACAGGCAAAGCGGCTGCTGGTCCAGATTGTGGAGCGGTGTAGGAACGGTCCAGGTTTCCACGGTGACGGTGAGGGCGGGGCCTTGGTGCAGGAAATGCTGATCCCGGCCAGCAAGGTGGGCCTGGTGATTGGTCGAGGAGGAGAGACCATCAAACAGCTGCAGGTAACAATGGACTAACGATCCAGGATTCCTGATTGTTCCGGGTGTTCTCGGCCTTCTCCAATATTCCTTCTAGGTCGTTCCAACTTGTAATTTGAATGTCCAGGTCCTGGTGATCCTGTGTAAAGGATCCCAGGTCCTTAGCAAGAGCAACAAATCCCAATGAAGGGAAGCGGCTGTACTCCAAAGCGTGTCGGGTCTTAGTCTGTTGTTCCTGGTCTGGATGAAGTGGAGCCGTTGCCTTCACCCTGACTTAGATGTCTCCACTTTAACTGGGGGGCGCTTGGCCCTTTTACGCAGTCGTCAGGCGGGAGGGACAGGACAAGGGTTTGGGTGACGGGAGGTCACCCAGGTCTTAGTTGATGTTGTGACTATCTGGTCCTACCGTCACTTTGGAGGGCCAGCATGTAAACGAAGGCTAAGGCCACGTTTGTTCCGCCTGCGGCTCCACAACCACGAGTACCATGTGATGCCCTCCCATGCCCCCAGCCCCGACTTAGCTGCTAACGCCATCTGTAGCAGCGTTAGCCTTGCTGGTGCAGCAGCTCTTCCACAGCCTCTCCACCCGCAGCATCTGAGCTACAAAAGCAGCCGCCGGACCCCCCAGGAGAATTCCCTCAGAAAGTCCCAAGCCAGATGGTACCGGTCCTCTACCCTCTAGCCTCTAGCCTCTACCCTGGGTCATCAGCAGGGAATGTAGGAGTCATCTCACTACGACTCTACATTCAGCATGCTAACAACATGCTAAACCAGGCGAGGCGCCAGTGAGCAGGGCACCCCTCTGTTCCCAGACCAGTATTGACCAGGATTGTGACCAGGACTCCCATCATACCCATTGATGTCAGGGCTAAGAAAGACGATAAAGTGCTAAGGGTCCTGTGGGGGTCCTGTGGGCACCCATTGTCACGGTAGAGCTGGCCCAGAGCGCTGATGAGTCTGCATCCAACCAGAAGATCCATTTTCTCTGCCGTTGATCTTCACGAGGGTCGCTAGTATGCTGGAGCCTATCCCAACCTGAGGATGTCGCAGGAATCGAGCAGTGAAGCAAGCTTCATTTTTCCCAAGTTAGAAGGCAGGAACTCCAGGAGCGCCTGGTTGCACCCTGTAGGATGGATCAGGAAGCGTCTAGGCCGTGTCGGTCTCCAGTCCAGGTCTGGTGAGGCGGTATGGCGGTGTCAGCAGGAGTGGCAGGGCATGGCTTTTGGTGACGGTCCAGCCAACCCGAGGCCACCCGTTCTCGTGTTGGTCCAATGAACGGGAACGTACCAATGTGTGGCGTCTGTCAGGAGCCCCGTATACCGGATGCCCCGCCCCCACCAGCAGCTAGAACCATAGGACTAGACGCCACTACACCATGACTGACGCGGCTTTGTTTGGGTCAGGAGCGTGCAGGAGTCAAGATGATGATGATCCAAGATGGCCCCATGCCAACGGGAGCCGACAAGCCACTGCGCATCTCCGGGGACCCGTACAAAGTTCAGGTGGGACATGGCCATCCGTTGGAACGTTCCGGAATCCTAACGTGCTGCCTTGCAGGCGGCCAAGGAGATGGTGTTGGAGGTCATCCGGGATAAGGACGCAGACTTCCGGTCAGGACGCAGCGACTTCTCCGCCCGGCTGGGAGGAACCAACTTGGATGTACGGGCGGCTGAAACAAACGCAGCCTTTGCTTCCATGTTCTAGAAGGTGAAGTGACGGGCGGTTCTGCTCCTGCAGGTTCCCGTTCCCAGGTTTGCGGTCGGCATTGTCATTGGTCGCAACGGGGAAATGATCAAGAAGATCCAGAATGACGCCGGAGTTCGGATCCAGTTTAAAGCAGGTCTGTCTTCGGACTGGGGGGGTCCTGCTAGAACCTTCCGCTGATGCTCTTCACCCACAGATGATGGCATCAGTCCGGAGCGTGTTGCCATGGTGATGGGTCAGCCAGAGCGTTGTCAACATGCAGTACACCTCATCAACGAGCTCATCCACACCGCACAGGTACCTCTGCCCCCCCCCCCCCCCCGCCCCCCCTCGCAGAGCACACGCAAACCTTCTTCCTGTGCTTCTTCCACACGCTTCAGGAGCGTGATGGATTTGGCTCCGCGCTGAGGAGTAGCAGGGTCAGAGGTCGTGGGGATTGGGCGGTGGGATCCCCCGGCCCGCTGCAGGAAGTGACCTACACCATTCCCGCCGACAAGTGCGGCCTGGTCATCGGCAAAGGTGGGAGGCGGCCGTGTTGCAGCCACGCCCCCTGTGGCGGACATCTCTGACGGCTCTGGTGCACACAGGTGGAGAAACCATCAAAAGCATCAACCAGCAGTCTGGCGCCCACGTGGAACTGCAGAGGAACCCGCCCCCTTCCACCGACCCCAACACACGTGTCTTCACCATCAGAGGCTCCGCCCAGCAGATGGAGCATGCTCGCCAGCTCATCGACGACAAGATCGGGGTAGGCTCCACACACACACACACACACACATGGATGATGACGAGGATGAGGATGATGACGAGGGTGTGCCCTCAGGGTTCCGGCATCATGAGTAACGGAGGTTTCGGCTTCAGTCCCTTCACTCAGGGCCCCGCCCACCAGAAGTACGTCACCGTGGTAACGACATATGCGGCGCTAAGCGTGGTGGGTGTCATGTGACTTTGATGGTGTTTGTGTGTGCAGCTGCGGGGGCACTCAGACCTTCCTCACGGGGGTCTGGGGCAACACGTACCAGACTGGCTGGCAGAACCCAGGACAGCAAGACCCCGGTACTGTCCACGCTAACGCAACGGGACCCGTCTTCTAATCTGATGCGTACGTGTGTGTGTACGTGTGTGTGTGTGTGTGTGTGTGTGTGTGTGTGTGTGTGTGTGTACGTGTGTGTGTGTGTGCAGGGCAGCAGAGCCAACCTGGGAACGTAATGAGCGACTACAGTAAAGCATGGGAGGACTACTACAAGAAACAAAGTACGAGTGGCTCATCTTACCGCAAACATCACTGATCAATCATTTTGTCACATTGTGTGTGTGTGTGTGTGTGTGTGTGTGTGTGTCACATGTGTGTGTGTGTATGTGTGTAGCTCAGTCATCCCAGCAGAGCTCGCTGCCTGACTACACAGCAGCGCTAGCAGAGTACTACCGACAACAGCCGTACCTGTGGAACCCCGCCCAGATTCAGGTAGGCACAGGAAGTCATGATAAAGGCACAGGAAGTGATGGCAAAGACGCAGGAAGTGAATACAAGGACAGGAAGTGAAGAGAGACACAGGAAGTGTGACAAAGATGGGAAGTGAAGATACAGGAAGTGATGACACAGACCCAAGTAGTGATGACAAAGACAGGAGGTGAAGACAAGGACAGGAAGTGATGACAAAGACACAGGAAGTGATGACAAGGACAGGAAGTGATGACAAAGACAGGAAGAGAAGACACAGGAAGTGTAGACAGACAGGAAGTGATGATAGACACAGGAAGTGGTGACAAAGACGGGAGCTGAAGACACAGGAAGTGAAGATAAAAATGCAGGAAGGGATGATAAAGACAGAAAGCTAAGACATGGGAAGTGATAAAGACGGAAAGAGAAGACACAGGAAGTGATGACGAAGATGCAGGAAGTGATGACAAAGACAGGAGGTGAAGACAAGGACAGGAAGTAATGACAAAGACGCAGGTAGAGATGACAAGGACAGGAAGTGATGATAAAGACAGGAGCTGAAGACACAGGAAGTGATGATAAAGACACAGGAAGCGATGACAAAGACAGGAAGTGATGTCTCGAGCATAGCTCATGTGAGCTGTCATTTCCTCTTCAGGATCACTAGAGGCCCCGCCCACCCGGCGAAGTCGTCAAGGCAATCTGCCACTGTCCCAGCGATGCTCTGCCTCCTTCCTTTTGTAGAGCAAGATTAAGAGAAAACAGGAAGTGGTCCTCTAAAGTCAACAGCGTGTCCCACTTCCTGTTTAGCTTTTTTTTTCATTTAGCTTTTTTTTTATCCAACCTGAGAGTGGACACGTTTGAACAAACCTCCTTTGACATCACGCTAGCAGTCTTGATGAACTCATTAGCGCTTCTCTTTTCTTTCACGCATGTCTGCTGTTTTATTTGGGCCGTTTGGATATTTTAATGTTTTACCTTGACAGACAAAGACGTCTTTTTCTACTCAATGTCCTCATTTTACTTGTTGACACGCCATCTTGGACGCCTCCTTTGTTGCTCCCTCTCTGTGGTCCCACACACCGTAGCACATTAGCATAGCATCCCGCTACCCGTCTTGGTTCCAGTGAAGGACGTCTACCTTCATGCCGGAAGCGTGACCAAGGTGTCGGGTTTTAGCTTCAGTGTCCATCGCTCATCCTCGCTCGTTAGCAGAAAAGGCTGGGACGCCATCTTGGAAGAACATTCCTGACCTTTCCCACGTTCAGTTAGCATTACTGCAAGTTAGCTAACATCTCCAAAGGTTCTTTTTTAGCTTTATTCATCATGTTTTGTTGCTAGCTTGATAGCGTGTGATGTGATGTGTGTTGGACCACAGAGAAAGTATGCGTGACCATGATGATGATGATGATGATGATGAAGTTTGGGTTGAGGGGTCTATTTAAATGTTGGACTATTTCTTTGTTCATGAGCTAATATGCTAACGCTAAACGTACATGTTGACTTCCTGAAGCTCCTGGTTCTCAAGACTGCTATGCTAATGCTAACGCTAGCACCTCCTGGCCTGGAGACCACGGATCAGAGTGGGCAGGGACCCTGCCTTCCTGGTATTCAGGCCACGCCCCCCGTCCACACTCTGTTCTTCCGATGTCCGCCACCTTTTGTTTTTGTGAGCGGTCCAGATGTAACCTGCAGATGTTTCTATTGACTGATGATGATGATGATGATGATGAGGGCTAATAAAGAGCCGCCTTCTTTCTGACTTCCTGCCTCTCTTTCCACTGCTGGAAGCCACGCCCCTTCGGCAGCCGGCCCCTCCTCTGCTGCCCGTGCACGTCCGTGTGCGCGTGGCGTATCATTTATTATTCATTATTATTAGCAATCATTGAATTATTCATCTTCCCGCCCCCGCGACAGATGCTCTGATTGATGATGTCATCAGTCATTAGGACTCGGCGCGCGCGTGCGTGCGCACAGGAAGTGGTTCGTGTGTGCGCGTGTGTGCGGCCAGTAAGTACAGTAAGTGGTCGTTAAGTACACTTGACGTCTTTGACCGCACGTGGGCGCGGCCTCGCCGTCAAACAGGAAGTGCGTGTGATGGTGGAAACAAAACGCTTTTTTTTTTTACCACATGTACTGTACAAGACCCTTCTAATACACGGAGGAATAAATACATGCATACTGAAGTATTATGTTGTGTATATATGTCACATATATGTCACATATATGTCACATATATGTTATTATTTGATATGAAGATGAAATAGATGACTAAAGTTTGCATGATGAATGACCTTGGGTTGTGTACTGTAACTGTACTGTAGCTCTACTGTAACTCTACTGTACTGTACCTCCTGGAAAGGCCGTGTTCATATCATAGTCATGTATCCATAGTATCTATAGTATCCATAGTATCTATCGTATCCATAGTATCTATAGTATCCATAGTATCTATAGTATCCATAGTATCCATAGTATCCATAGTATCCATAGCATCCATAGTATCCATAGTATCTATCGTATCCATAGTATCTATAGTATCCATAGCAGCCATGGTGGGGCTGTCACAGGTGGGTATCCATGTTGTTGATATCACAATCAATGGTTATTGATGTCACCTGCATGGGTGTTGATATCACATACATTCATGTTGGTATCACATCAATGGAGGTTGATATCATATACATGAAGATTGATATCACAAACTTGGAGGTTGATATCACGTGCATGGATGTTGATATCACATACATGGAGGTTGATATCACGTGCATCGATGTTGATATCACATACATGGAGGTTGATATCACATATATGGATGTTGATATCACATACATGGAGGTTGATATCACAGCAATGGATTTTGTAATCACATACATGGAGGTTGATATCACGTGCATGGATGTTGATATCACATACATGCACGTACATTGAGGGTGATATCACATATATGGAGGTTGATATCACATACATGGAGGTTGATATCACATACATGGATGTTGTAATAACATACATGGAAGTTGATATCACGTACATTGAGGGTGATATCGCATACGTATATGGATGTTGATATCACATATATGGATGTTGATATCAGATATATGGATGTTGATATCACATATATGGATGTTGATATCACATACATGGAGGTTGATATCACATATATGGATGCTGATATCAGATATATGGATGTTGATATCACATATATGGATGTTGATATCACATACATGGAAGTTGATATCACATACATGGAAGTTGATATCACATACATGGAGATTGATATCACATATAGATGTTGCTATCACATGCATGGAGGTTGGTATCACGTGCATTGAGGGTGATATCACATATATGGATGTTGATATCACATACATGGAGGTTGATATCACATGCATGGAGGTTGGTATCACGTGCATTGAGGGTGATATCACATACATGGAGGTTGATATCACATACATGGAGGTTGATATCACGTGCATTGAGGGTGATATCACATGTATGGATGTTGATATCACATACATGGAGGTTGATATCTACGGCTGTCAATTGATTAAAATGTTTGAACTCAATTAATCACATTTTGTTTATTTAATTGCAGATGTAAATAAGTTTTCTCTCTAATAAGTAGGGGAAATCTTTGAGGTCAAGGATGCAATTCCAAAGATATTCCCATCCAATTTCTGTAAAGGATATCAATTTGGGAACTATGGGCCATTATGTCAAACAATACAGTCAGCCAGCATATTTTTATATGACTATTTTTATTCATTATTAGCATATTAGCTCTTAAACTCGCCCACAAAGGTTCAGCAAATCCAAAATGTGAGCGAGTGAGACCTCTCACGTCAACCAAACTATGGTGGGGGTCAAAGGTCAACAGGAGGATGGCTGCCGGCCCACCAAAGTTTCTGTCCGGCAACTTCTTGGCCAAACGTGGAGGGAAGCTCAAGTGGTTCATCACACACACACACACACACTCACTCACACACACACTCACACACACACACACACACACACACACTCACACACACACACACACACACTCCTCCCCCCGAGAGAGAGAGAGAGAGAGAGAGAGAGAGAGAGAGGTATAAGAGGGTGTGTTTGTGTTCCTCCTCATTGTTCATTTAAGTGGAAGAAAATATTTATCATTTTCCACCAAATTCATATTTTTTATTACGTCCATTGGTCATCTTTATTCATCTTTATTCATCTTTATTCATCTTTATTCATCTTTATTCATCTTTATTCATCTTTATTCATCTTTATTCATCTTTATCTATACTTTATCTTTCCGTCTTCTTCACACAACTTTTCACCTGTCCTCCTCCTCCTCCTCCTCCTCCTCCTCCTCCTCCACCATGGGTTCGGTCCTCCTGGGTTCTCCCGGTCCGGGCCCGGCCAAGGCTCCGTGCGCGAGGCCTCACCTGGCGGACATCATCACCTCCGACGTCGTGCACAGCTTCCTGTACGGACGCTGGAGGCGCGTGCACGGCGAGCACCAGCAGCTCACGCACGAGGACCGCGCCGCCGCCGGCACGAGCCCCAAGACGGCTTTCACCGCCGAGGTCCTGGCCCAGTCCTTCTCCGGAGGTCAGTCGGGTCGGGACCCCAAGCCGACTTCCCGTTCCGCACCTTCGCATTCGTCGACGGCTTTCGTCAAGCATAGGATGCTTATGCTCGGTATTTATTGATATGATATATATGATATATTATATATATGATATATATTATATATTATATTATATATATTTTATTTTGAAAATATCCCAATTGATCAGCTAAAATAGAAACATTAGTTTTCCCTTCGTTTGATTCAAGGTCAAATGTAAAACATCATTTCCATTTTTAATATCAATTATTGGAGTGACAAAACATAACAATATTTTCATCCTATGAATAATACCTGCCGATTATTGACATCAACTCTCATCTTTCCGTTTGGAAATATCATAAAGTTATTCTGTTTGACGGCAAACATTTGTCCTCTTTTCATATGAAACATTGCTTATGTCAGAGGACAATACCAATCATAATCATAATTATAATAATAATTATAATCATAATAAGGTTTCATTTGGAAGTTTATTCATAGGCAATATCAATAATAATAATCATCATAAGGTTTCATATGGAAGTTTATTGATAAACAATATCAATAACAATTTAATATGGAAGTTTATTCATAGGCAATATCAATGATAATAATAATAATAATCATAAGGTTTCATATGGAAGTTTATTGATAAACAATATCAATAACAATTTAATATGGAAGTTTATTCATAGGCAATATCAATGATAATAATAATAATAATCATAAGGTTAAATATGGAAGTTTATTGATAAACAATATCAATAACAATTTAATATGGAAGTTTATTCATAGGCAATATCAATGATAATAATAATAATAATCATAAGGTTTAATATGGAAGTTTATTGATAAACAATATCAATAACAATTTAATATGGAAGTTTACTCATAGGCAATATCAATGATAATAATAATAATCATAAGGTTTAATATGGAAGTTTATTGATAAACAATATCAATAACAATTTAATATGGAAGTTTATTGATAAACAATATCAATAACAATTTAATATGGAAGTTTATTGATAAACAATATCAATAACAATCCTCCTAAGAAGGTTTAATATGGAAGTTTACTCATAGGCAATATCGATGATAATAATAATATTCATAAGGTTTAATATGAACGTTTATTTATAGATAATATCAATAATAATCCTCCTAAGAAGATTTGATTCATCCAAAGTGTCAAAGATGCGTTCATGAAAACTCCAAATGTGGGAACGCGTCCTTCTATTTCCGCTCCAGATACCGATGGTGGATTTATTCCGGTATTAAAATGATATTTATGAATATGAATATCACAGCCGGAAGGAAAGCATAAAAAGATTTTAAAAAGCATCGCGGCCTTTTGTCGCCTCGCGTCCAGGTTTGATTCCGGAAAAGAACTTTTCCACCCGAGATGTTTTTATCCCAATTTGGCGCCATTTTCATTTGATGTCAACGAATTTCTTTCTTCGTTTTTTTATGAAAATAATATATAAAATAATAATACAATGTATGTGTGTGTGTGTGTGTGTGTGTGTGTGTGTGTGTGTGTGTGTGTGTGCGTGTGTGTGTGTGTGTGTGTGTGCGTGTAGAAGTCCACAAGCTGTCCAGTCTGGTTCTTCCCAGCGAGGTGATCATCGCTCAAAGCTCCGTTCCAGGTCCAACAAATCCTCCTAATATTTTATCTTTTATCTTTAATATTATTAATAATAATAATAATAACAACAACAATAACAGTAGGCAGCCGAGTGGTTAGCGCGGAGGCCTCACAGCTTGGAAACCCGAGTCGATTCCCTCCTCGGCCATCTCTGTGTGGAGTTTGCATCCCGGTGCAAATGAATAATAATAATAATGATAATAATAATAATTATTATTATTATAAATAGTTTTGTATAGATGTAGCGTGTTACGAATAATATGAATAATAACTGGAGGAAGTGCAATAAAAAGGAGATATGATGAAATAAATGTCACTTTGTCCAAATGAGGATAAAACGAGCGCACCCTGACCCGTCGTGTGTTTGCCGGTCCAGGGGAAGGTCTAGGGATCTTCTCCAAGACCTGGATCAAGGCGGGAACCGAGATGGGTCCTTTCACGGGCCGCCTGGTGTCTCCCGACCACGTGGACGTGTACAAGAACAACAGCCTCATGTGGGAGGTAGAACCCCCCCCACCCCCTATACCCCCCCCCCAAGCATCAGGGCGTGTGACAGTGACGTGTGCGTGGCGTGTGTCAGGTGTTCGACGAGGACGGCGGGGTGCGGTTCTTCGTGGACGCCAGCCAGGAGGAGCACCGCAGCTGGATGACGTACATCAAGTGCGCGCGCAACGAGCACGAGCAGAACCTGGAGGTGGTCCAGATGGGCAGCGCCATCTTCTACAAGGCCGTGGAGGTGAGGAGGGGAGGGGCTCTTCCCCGACCCCGCCCCCTGCTGGCCGATGACTGACATGTCCGCTGTCCTCCTCAGACCATCCCCCCGGACCAGGAGCTGCTGGTCTGGTACGGGAACTCCCACAACACCTTCCTGGGGATCCCCGGCATCCCGGGAGGAGACGAGGAGCAGGGAAAGAAGAGCAAGAACGGTGAGGAGGCGTCGGCCGGGTTAGCATAGCTAACGTTGCTATGCTAACATAGCATTTGGCTCTTGTTCCGCTTCAGACGACTTCCACCCCTGCGAAGGCTCCGCCTCTTCCTCCGCGACGTCGTCGGCGGCGGCGGCGGGCCCGGGGCGCATGCGCTGCGTCATCTGCCACCGCGGGTTCAACTCCCGCAGCAACCTGCGCTCGCACATGCGCATCCACACGCTGGACAAGCCCTTCGTGTGCCGCTTCTGCAACCGCCGCTTCAGCCAGTCGTCCACGCTGCGTAACCACGTGCGCCTGCACACGGGCGAGCGCCCGTACAAGTGCCACGTGTGCCAGTCGGCCTACTCGCAGCTGGCGGGCCTGCGGGCCCACCAGAAGAGCGCCAGGCACCGGCCCGCCGCCGTGGCCTCCGCCAGGGCGCTGGTGGTGGTGGGGGGGGCGTGCGGCGTGCACGAGGACCGCTCCCCCCCTCCCCCGCCTCCTCACCCGCCCCAGCTGGTGGCCGTGTCCCATCCCGCCTCGCTGGTGCACCACATCCCCGCCATGGTGCTGTGACGCTACAGGAAGTGCTAGCGTAGCGCTAAGACGTGATTGGTGTGTGCTAAAGTGTTAGCCTAGCATGCTGGTGTTTTGTCTTGCATGCTAACGTGTGTAAATATACTATGTATCCTAATAAAGCATGACCTTTAACCCCTTTAGCACAAGCTAACCTCAGAGCCGGGGGGGGTGAAAGGTTGATTGAGTCACCCGGGGCGGTGGGAGGCCTCCTATTGATTTTGAGGGGACAAGTCAACATGTTGCGTAACGTCAGAAAACACTCACCTTTGGCACGCATGCACGTACGCACGCACGTACATACGCACGCAGGAAGTCCCCAGCGACTCGACAGTTGACATTGAAAAGGGCCAGCGTGTCAATCAACGAGTCGCTTTGTCTTGGGACTCGACAGGACTTGGAGCGCCGTGTGTGTATACAAGTGTGTGTTTGTGTGTGTGTGTGTGTGTGTGCGGGTCCAGGATGAGGGTGTGTGTGCTGCTGGTGTATTTGGGGTGTGTGTGTCGGTGGAGGACCAGCGCTCAGGACACGAGGTGAGTCTTCCTGAACGCTAGCAAGGTCCACTAGCGCTTTGCTAGCTGTTAGCATGACTTGCTATGATTGTTATTATGAAACGGGATGGTCCATGCGGTCCAGGTCTGGGTGTGCCCCTGGGTTTGGTGCAGCAGTCCAGGGGGGCGCCTGAGGGACCTGGTACTCGTCTGCCAAATCTGGTTCTTGTCTGGAGGGGCCTTAGCTCACGTGGGAGGTGGAGTCATGGCGACTAGACATAACCAGACTCTCCTCAAACCACAATGTGGGTTCTGGAACCAAACTCCTCCATAGGGTCAGGACCTTGTTCTACACCACCGGGGGGGGGGGGGGGGGGGGGGTGTAGTCAGGGCCAATGAAAGAGGGGGGGGACTTGTGTGTACACACTAAATGGCTGCCTTTTTCGGGTCCATCAGAAGGGCGCTGGAGAGCACAAGTGGTAGGCAGCGGTCCTGGTGGCAAATTCCAAACCTGTTGGTGGAGACCGGAGCTTAGGGCTGCCGTCCCTTTGAAGGAGGCTTCCCATCATGATCGGTAGGGTGAGGAGCCCGGTCACCCGGGAGGGGCTTCTCCTCACGTGGAGGGGAGCCGGGTGAGGTGGCTCAGGCATCTAGTCCGGATTCCTCCCTGGTGAGGTGCTCCGCTCCAGGCGTGCCCAGCCGAGACAAGACCGAGGACCCGCTGGAGGGATGATGTCCCACGGCGGGCCTGGGAACACCTCGGTGCCGGATCTCCAGGAGGGGGCTGGAGATGGGGTTGCTGTGCTCTACAACACTGCCCCCGTGGGGCTGCTGTCATTCACTACACGTACCAACACGCCAACACTTGGGGACAACCTGAAGGTTCCTTTGGGTCTTCTGGTTCTCATGTCCTAATAGTGTATTAGTGAGGTAACAGTAGTAGTAATAGTGATAGTACTAGTACTAGCTGGACCAGTAGAAGTAGTAATGATTGTAATAGCAATAGCGATAGAAGAACTAGTACTGATAGCAGTAGCAGTAGCAGTAGCAGTAGCAGTAGCAGTAGCAGTAGTACTAGCGGTAGCAGTAGCAGTAGCATTAGCATTAGCATTAGCAGTAGCAGTAGCAGTAGTACTAGCAGTAGCAGTAGCAGTAGCAGTAGCAGTAGCAGTAGCAGTAGCAGTAGTACTAGCGGTAGCAGTCTGAGACAGAACCTTCAGGTCAAAGACATCCAAGTTGTCGCGTGATGATGTCATGGGGTCAGCTGACCGGGACCAAGGACCAACCATGGAGGTGTTGCCTTCAGGTACCTGATCAGCGCCCCCTTGCGGCTGCACGTGGACGCGATGGAGAAGGTGTTGCTGCAGTTGTTCGGCTTTTCCGAAGAGGTGAGGGTCTACGTGTTCTTGAAGACCTCCATGGCTCCAGGCCATGTGGTTCTGGCCCGTGACGTGGTGACCCTCAACGTTGAGAACCAGCACCAGGCTGCCGCCTCGCTCCGGGTGAGTGGACGCACGGAGGTGCCAAGATCCGGAAGCAGGTCTTCATCGTGCCCCTCTGTGTCCAGATCTTCTCCAGTCAGCTGGACAAGAGTGTGGCTCAAGTGGTCCTCCACGTCCAATCAGCGCAGATCAACGAGCACCTGTCACTTCCTGTCAGCCGCTCCAACGGGTTCCTCTTTGTCCGGACGGACAAACCTCTCTACACCCCCCAGCAGAGCGGTGAGTCCCGAGTAGGCTGAGAAGGACTTGACAGAAGGTTCCAGATGGAGGTCATCTTCCTGGTGTGTCGTGTTCCGTCCAGTCAAGGTGCAAGCCTTCTCCCTCAACCAGGAGCTGCATCCGGCCAATCGGAGCGTCTTCCTGACCTTCAAGGTGGGCATGTCAGTCCGCAGGACCTGCATGTAAGACTTTGACTCTTCACAGCCTTGTTCTCGTCCAGGACCCAGATCTTCAGACGGTGGATGTTGTGGAGATGCTGGACCTCAACAATGGAATCCCATCCATGCAGAACCCCTTCAAGATCCCCATCAAGCCCAAGTAGGGACCCCCTGGGCCGACCCCAGATGACTGGGGTCCAGGTTGTGATGCTGTTCTTTGGTTCCAGGTTGGGAACGTGGTCCATTGAGGCCTCGTATTCCGACGACTTCACCACCAAAGCCAGAACAGACTTTGAGATTCGAGAATACGGTGAGAGGACGTCCTGGTCTTGACTTACGATGGAGGCCTCCATGGGCTTTAGGACGTTCTTCTGTTAGTCCTTCCCAGTTTTACCGTCGTGGTCCAGCCGCAGGTCAGCTTCATCAGCTTTGGAAACTTCCAGCACTTCTGTTTCAAGGTGTCCGCCAGGTGAGGAACGTCGACCTTCCTCATGGCAGGCATCCTCTTCATCACTGACGGTCTTGGTCGTCCTTTCAGGTACCTTCATGGCGCCCCCGTGGCTCATGGCGAGGTCTTCCTGCGCTTTGGCTTCGTCAGCAAAGGAGAACTTCCTGTCATCATCCCCAACTCCGTGACCCGGGAGAGAGTGGGTCCTCTTCATCGCCCTTCTTCATCCTCGCAATTCAAACCACGGTCTGACGTTCTCGTGGGCGTGTCTTAGTTGCTGTCCTCAGGCGACGTGGACGTGTGTGTCAACATGGAGAAGATCCTGTCCAAACATGATGGACCTAAAGACCTGCACGGCCTCATCGGGAACTTCCTGTATGTTGCTGTCCTGCTGCAGGAGGACTCGGGTACGCACGCACGCACGCACGCACATGCACATCCCTCCTCACCCCCCCCCCCTCCTCTACAGGTGGCATCAGCCAGGAGGCGGAGTTTTCAGCTGTGAAGTTTGTCAAATCCCCTTACAGCCTGAGTCTGGTCTCCACGCCCCCCTTCATCAAACCTGGACTCCCTTACAACATCCAGGTGACCCCTCGATCCTCAGGCAAGACTTGCTTGGAGATGATGGATACCCCCCCCCGGTTGTGCAGGTGCTGGTGAAGGACCACCTGGACCAGCCGGTGAACCAGGTGCCGGTTCGTCTGGTAGAGCAACGGGTCTTCGGTCCCGCGCAAGACCTCCGCATGAAACCCTGTCCTGAAGAGGCCAACAGCCAATCAGACGGCGTCGCCATTTTTGTCTGCAACACGCCCACAGAGGGTGTCAGGGCCTCTTTCAGGGTGAATGATGAATTAATTCATGATTAATCTGTGATTGGCCCGCTAATGACCTTTACCAACCCCTGGGAGCAGTTTGAGACAGCAGACTCCGCCCTCCCGGCCGCCAGTCAGGCCAGTGTGAGTCTGGAGGCGGCGGCCTACCACTCGCCCAACCGCCGCTACCTTTACATTGACCCCCCGCTGCCGGGCCACACCCTGCGGGTGGGACAATACGCCAACATCAAGGTGTACTCGGCCACGCCCTCCTACGTGCCGGTCAAAGTGCTGAGCTTCCTGGTGAGAAGGGGCGTCGCCAAGGAGTGTGCCCGTGTGTCCCCGTGTCCTTAGCGTGTGCGTCAGGTGCTGTCCAAAGTGTGTCCCCGTGTCCTTAGCATGTGCGTCAGGTGCTGTCCAAAGTGTGTCCCCGTGTCCTTAGCGTGTGCGTCAGGTGCTGTCCAAAGTGTGTCCCCGTGTCCTTAGCGTGTGCGTCAGGTGCTGTCCAAAGTGTGTCCCCGTGTCCTTAGCATGTGCGTCAGGTGCTGTCCAAAGTGTGTCCCCGTGTCCTTAGCGTGTGCGTCAGGTGCTGTCCAAAGTGTGTCCCGTGTCCTTAGCGTGTGTGTGTGCATCAGGTGCTGTCCAAAGTGTGTCCCGTGTCCTTAGCGTGTGCGTTTGTGTCAGGTGCTGTCCAAAGGGAAGGTGGAACATTTCGGCAGGCAGAAGTTCGTCGCTAGCGGCGACCACAAACAATCGCTCAGCTTCGCGGTGACGGGCGCCATGGTCCCGTCGATCCGCCTGCTGGTCTACTACATCCTGTACGGCGAAGCCACGTCTGAACTGGTGGCCGACTCCGTGTGGCTGGAAGTCCAGGACCCGTGTGTAGGCGGACTGGTGGTAAGGGGCGTGGCAAGAGGCAGACAGGAAGTGTTAGCATCAACATGACGTGTCCGTGTGCCAATAGACAGATATCTCATATGAGGGGCGGGACTTCAGGCCAAAGGACCACCTTCAGCTGCAGATCAGGACCAATCAGGAGGGCCTAGTGGCGCTGTCTGCTGTAGACTCCGCCCTCTTCAACCTGTATCCAAACTACAAGGACCCTGTAACCATGGTAACCTGACAGCTGCACAATGGCGGGTTGATGTCACGCTAAGCGGACGTGGGCGGGCCTACAGGTGCTGCGTCACATCGAGCAAAGCGACCTCGGCTGCGGAGGGGGCGGGGGCAGAGACGCGGCCGACGTCTTCCGATTGGCCGGCCTCACTTTCATCACCAACGCCAACGCCCGCCCATCAACCAGCAGTTAGTCATCCCTCGCCTCATTGGTTGATGGGAGGAGGCGGGGCCAATCATGCGTGTGTGTGCCACAGGTCCAAAGTGCACGGCGGCTGTGCGTCCCACGAGGGCGCTAACGAAAGAGATGAAGGAAGCCAAAGGTGAGACCCCTCCATCAATGGTCTAGGTGTAGACCAGGTCCACGTGTGTAGACCAGGTCCACGTGTAGACCAGGTCCTCATAGACACGTGTGAACCCGGCTTGTGCGCAGCCGCCACGTTCGGACCCCTGAGGAAGTGCTGTGAGCACGGCATGAAGTACGTCCCCAGAAGCGTCACCTGCCGCCATTTTGCCGAGCAGATGTTCAGAAAAACGCAGCATCATCCTCAGTGTCGCCACATCTTCACCGTCTGCTGTGAATACATCCAGGAGGCCCTGGACCAGGACCAGAAGCTCAGCCGCCACAGTCAGTAAGAACCTGGAGGTTTCATCTGACAGGCTCAGTGTGGACATTTGAGATGTTTGTGTGTGCAGACATGGGGGCCGACTTTGACGCGGCGCCGTCTCTGGTCAGGAGTTTCTTTCCTGAGAGCTGGCTGTGGGAGGTCCATCCCACCAGGTGAGGTCCACCTCTATTTGCTGAGGTAGGAACATTGAAGGAACATGTAGGAACATGAAGGAACATTGAAGGAACATGTAGGAACATTGAAGGAACATGTAGGAACATGTAGGAACATTGAAGGAACATGTAGGAACATTGAAGGAACATGTAGGAATATGAAGGAACATGTAGGAACATTGAAGGAACATGAAGGAACATGTAGGAACATTGAAGGAACATGTAGGAACATGAAGGAACATGTAGGAACATTGAAGGAACATGAAGGAACATGTAGGAACATTGAAGGAACATGTAGGAACATTGAAGTAACATGAAGGAACATGTAGGAACATTGAAGGAACATGTAGGAACATTGAAGTAACATGAAGGAACATGAAGGAACATGAAGGAACATGTAGGAACATTGAAGGAACATGTAGGAACATTGAAGGAACATGAAGGAACATGTAGGAACATTGAAGGAACATGAAGGAACATGAAGGAACATTGAAGTAACATGAAGGAACATGAAGGAACATGAAGGAACATGTAGGAACATTGAAGGAACATGAAGGAACATGTAGGAACATTGAAGGAACATGAAGGAACATGTAGGAACATTGAAGGAACATGTAGGAACATTGAAGTAACATGAAGGAACATGAAGGAACATGAAGGAACATGTAGGAACATTGAAGGAACATGAAGGAACATGTAGGAACATTGAAGGAACATGAAGGAACATGAAGGAACATTGAAGGAACATGTAGGAACATTGAAGGAACATGTAGGAACATTGAAGGAACATGAAGGAACATTGAAGGAACATGAAGGAACATGTAGGAACATTGAAGGAACATGTAGGAACATTGAAGGAACATGTAGGAACATTGAAGGAACATGAAGCGACATGAAGGAACATTGAAGGTACATGTAGGAACACTGAAGGAACATGTAGGAACATTGAAGGAACATGAAGGAACATGAAGGAACATTGAAGGAACATGAAGGAACATGTAGGAACATTGAAGGAACATGTAGGAACATTGAAGGAACATGTAGGAACATTGAAGGAACATGAAGCGACATGAAGGAACATTGAAGGTACATGTAGGAACACTGAAGGAACATGTAGGAACATTGAAGGAACATGAAGGAACATTGAAGGTACATGTAGGAACACTGAAGGAACATGTAGGAACATTGAAGGAACATGAAGGAACATGTAGGAACATTGAAGGAACATGAAGGAACATGAAGGAACATGAAGGAACATTGAAGGAACATGTAGGAACATTGAAGGAACATGTAGGAACATTGAAGGAACATGAAGGAACATGTAGGAACATTGAAGGAACATGTAGGAACATTGAAGGAACATGTAGGAACATTGAAGGAACATGTAGGAACATTGAAGGAACATGAAGGAACATGTAGGAACATTGAAGGAACATGTAGGAACATTGAAGGAACATGTAGGAACATTGAAGGAACATGAAGGAACATGTAGGAACATTGAATGAACATGTAGGAACATTGAAGGAACATGTAGGAACATGAAGGAACATTTCTACATGATGTTTCCAGAGGAGGTCAGCAGTCCCTCACCAGGACACTTCCCGACTCTCTGACCACATGGGAGCTGAAGGCCATCGGAATGTTCAGGAACGGTGAGATGGTCCCCTTCTTCACCCTCCTCATCTTCCAGGGTCCTCGCGTCCATCCTTCTTCCTCCTTTTGTCCTTCTCTGCCAACGTTGATCCTCAGGTGTGCTCCTGCAGGTATCTGCGTATCCAAGCCGGTCCAGGTGTCGGTCAGACTGCCGCTCAGCGTGGACGTGCCGCTACCTTACCAGGTGGTGCGAGGAGAGCAGGTGCAGCTGAGCGGTTCCGTGTACAACCAGCAGGAGGACGACGTCACGGTAGGGTTGCATGTTCCATCAGGATATCTTCTTCTTCTGCTCAGGTCCTCCTGGTCTTCCCAGTACTGCATCACGCTGACGGCAGGGCCGGAGATCTGCATCCTCCAATCACAGCCGGCCGCCGCGGGGGCGGGGTTCCGTTCCACCTCCTGCATCTGGAGCCCACTGCCAGCAAGGGGCGTGGCCAAGGTGGCCTTCACGCTGATGGGCCTGAAGGCAGGAGAACACACCCTGACCTTCACGCTGAAGACCCGCCAAGGGAAAGGAGACATCGTGGAGAAGCGGCTCAGGGTGGTGGTAGGTGCCATGTTGGGGAGCTCCAAGGGTGGAGATGATCTCGGTAGATGATTGGCTCCTTTGCAGCCCGAGGGCGTGAGGATGGAGATGTATTCCGGAGGGATCTTGGACCCCCAGGGACTTTACGGTAGGGCGAGCGTGCTGGTCTGACCAGCTGGACCATCTGCTGACCCCATGGTGTCATGTCAGGTTCTGAGAAGACCACCGTGGTGCTGAAGAACCAGCCGCCCGCTAACATGGTCCCCAACACGGCAGTGGAGAGAATGGTGACCATCAACGGTGAGATGAACTTCTACTTCTTCTCGTTGCTTTGGCAAGGACACCACGAGACCTGAATGACCCGACCCCCCTGTGCTGGTCCCAGGGGAAATCCTGGGAGACCTCCTCTCGGTGGTCCTGGACCCCGACGGCCTGCGGCAGCTCGTCAACCTGCCTGGCGGGTCCCTGGAGGCGGAGCTTGGCAGAATCCTTCCTCTGGCACACGTGTACCAGTACTTGGAGACCACCAGGAAGTGGGACGTCCTTGGAGGGAACATCCACAAGAACTCAGACGACCTCAGACAGAAGATCCGAGAAGGTGAGGAGAAGGTTGGTATGATGTAACCTGAAGGTGGGCGGGGCTAAACCAGCATGTTTGTGTGCAGGACTGGTCAGCATCAGTTCTTTCAGACGTGGGGACTCCAGCTACAGCATGTGGACCAACAGAGAAGCTAGCACCTGGTCAGCACCCCCCCCCCGCCCCGCCCCCCTCACATGTTAGTCACGTGACCAAGTCGTCGTGTCACCTGTCAGGCTGACAGCGGCGGCGGTTCGCACTCTGGCCTCCGTGGACCCCGTAATGACCGTAGACCACCAAGCTCTGTCCCAGTCCGTCTGGTGGCTGATCCACAACGCTCAGAACCAGGACGGGTCTTTCTCCGACAAGTCCTCCTTCAGACCCAACAGATTCATGGTGGTCTGGTTTTGTCCCGTCTGAGCGGGAACGCCCCTGACGCTTAACATGTGCTCCTTTGTGATTGGCTGCAGGCTGAGGGGGCGGAGCCTCGTGAGCGCTCGGTGTACCTCACGTCCTTCGTCCTCATCGCGTTGCATCGGGCGACCAGCATCCGCCAACCGGTCCTGCAGCTGCGAGTGAGCGCTCTGTCTTCTTCACCTAAGAAACAATCTCTGCTTCCCTCTCACTGCCGCCATGTTTAGTTCCACGATGACAGCAAGAGGTCCGCCGCCGACTACATTTCCCAGCATGCCCTCCACCTGAAGAGCGTGCACGTGCGCGCCCTCGCCACCTACGCCCTCACCCTGCACGACCCCAGCGCGCCCACCAGCATCACACTCATCCACAGCTTGGAGACCTTCGCTCGACAGAAAGGTGTGTGCACGTCAACACACGTGCACTACCGAGTGTGGACACGTGCACTACCGAGTGTGTTCACGTGCACTACGTAGTGTGTTCACGTGCGCTCAGGCCTGTGTTTGTGATGCAGGACACCCCGCGGTGCTCAGGTACTGGCAGGAATCGAACACGGCATCCGATGAGCTGCGACCCGACCAATCCAGCGGCCTGACGGTGGAGACGACGGCGTACGTCCTGCTGACCATGCTGCTGAAGGTGCCGCTAGCTCATTGGTTGTCTCGTAGTCTTTAGCGTGTAACGGTACGCCATCATCGCCGTTCGGAGGTTCGACTCCGTGCCAAAGCGAACGTGTCGTACCAAAAGGTACCGTTAGACCCCGAGTTTCCATGGCGACCATTGCTGACACGCAAACTGCTTCCTGTTCCAGGGGAGGATCCAGTACGCCAACCCCATCATGTCCTGGCTGACCCAGGACCAGCACCATGGACAAGGGTTTTACTCGGTCCAGGTACGTGTCATGACGTTCCGCTTCCTGAACCGGGTCTCTGTTGGACGCCCCTCAAGATTTGGGACCCCCTGGTCCCGACATGGTCTCACAACGCAGCTACTTCCTGTCCCTGCGTGTCCCACCAGGACACCATCCTCACCCTGGAGGCCCTAACAGAGTACAGTCGGGTGGTCCCTCGAGCCGTCCTCAACCAGGACATCAATGTCCGCTACGGACGCAAAGGAGATCTCGCTCGTGTGCAGCTCAGCCAGAGCCGACCTGTGGCCACGCCCATACAGGTGAGGGGAGGGGCGCCGTGTGAGGGGGGCGGGGGCGGTTTTTGTCTTGTGGAGATTGAGGACATTCAGCTGTTCTTGGGTCTCCAGGTGCTGCAGGACGACGTCATCACCGTGTCCACGGGATACGGGAGGGGCGTGTCCAATGTCCAGGTGGGTGTGGCTTAGGGGAATCAATATGTGGCATCGCAAGTCAGGTGAAGTCAAGTTTTAAGTGCAGATGAAGGCGGTCTACTACCAGACGACTCCGCCCCCTGGTAACTGTAACTTCGACATCAGCATCGAGATGGTCGCTGCCGCCGCCGCCGCCGCCTCAGACCGTAAGTCCCCCACGCCGTCCTGTTCAGTCCGCCTCCCTGTAGTCCTGACGTCTCCTCCTCCCAGGTGCCGGCATGCGTGCGCCGCACCTGTCTGCCTGTGCCAAGTAAGACCAACATACAGCACCTTAGTCTACGTGCTAACTAGCCTACATGCTAACTAGCTTACATGCTAACAAGCCACGGTCCTGAAGGTACAAGCCTCCTCCTAACGAGGTGGTCACCGAGTCCACCATGACCGTGATGAAGATCCAGCTGCCGACAGGCGTGGAGGCGCATCTAGACGACCTGCGACAGGTGAGACCACCTGAAGCCGCCCATCCACGCCGCTGTGCTGTGACACCATGTCGCTGTGCAGTTCAGGGACGCCGAGGAGCCAATCATCTCGCACTACGAGCTTCAGGGCGACACGGTGGTCATTCAGATGGACTCTGTGAGTACGCTCGGCCCCGCCCCCCTTCAGCCCCGCCCCCGGTGCTGCTTATGACCGTTTCCTGTCTGCTCTCCAGGTGCCCTCCGACATCTTCTTGTGTGTCGGCTTTCGCATCCGGACGGGGTTCAAAGTGGACGGGGCCAGCAGGTCCCTGCTGACTGTGTTTGAGCCCCAGGACAAAGGTGAGTACCGCTGGCGGGTCACATCAAGATTTGCACTCATGGGACGCCGTGTTCTAGCATGTTCTAGCATGTTCTAGCATGTTCTAACATGTTCTAGCATGTTCTAGCATGTTCTAGTCTGTTCTACCATGTTCCATCATGTTCTAGCATAGCATGTTCTAGCATGTTCTAGCCTGTTCTACCATGTTCTAGCATAGCATGTTCTAGCCTGTTCTACCATGTTCTAGCATAGCATGTTCTAGCATAGCATGTTCTAGCATGTTCTAGCCTGGTCTAGCATGTTCTACCATGTTCTACCCTGTTCTAGCATGTTCTAGCCCGGTCTAGCATGTTCTACCATGTTCTAGCATAGCATGTTCTAGCCTGTTCTACCATGTTCTAGCATAGCATGTTCTAGCATGTTCTAACATGTTCTAGCATGTTCTAGCATGTTCTAGTCTGTTCTACCATGTTCCATCATGTTCTAGCATAGCATGTTCTAGTATGTTCAAGCCTGGCCTAGAATGTTCTAGCATAGCATGTTCTACCATGTTCTACCATGTTCTAGCATAGCATGTTCTACCCTGTTCTAGCATGTTCTACCCTGGTCTAGCATGTTCTACCTTGTTCTACCATGTTCTAGCATAGCATGTTCTAGCCTGTTCTACCATGTTCTAGCATAGCATGTTCTAGCATAGCATGTTCTAGCATGTTCTAGCCTGGTCTAGCATGTTCTACCATGTTCTACCCTGTTCTAGCATGTTCTAGCCCGGTCTAGCATGTTCTACCATGTTCTAGCATAGCATGTTCTAGCTTGTTCTACCATGTTCTAGCATAGCATGTTCTAGCATGTTCTAGCATGTTCTAGCCTGGTCTAGCATGTTCTAGCCTGGTCTAGCATGTTCTAGCATAGCATGTTCTAGCCTGTTGTAGCATGTTCTAGCATGTTCATGTCCGGATGCCTCCTGCTGAGGTGTTCGGGGTTTGGGGCAAAGGACGGGATTATGTCTCACAGCTGAAACCGTTTGAGTCCGAGACCGCTGCCCCCGTGACCCGACCCCGGGTAAGCGGGTAATGTCCACTTCCTGTCTTTCCATGTTGTGGTCATGTGACAGGAAGCTTGTGCAGCAAACAGTTTTCCTACGAGGAGCAGAAGGTCCAGCGCCTCTGTGTGGCGGACCAGTGCCAGTGCATGACAGGTGACTCCGCCCCCGCACCTGATTGGCTACCAGTCCTTCCCCGTTTGCTGACCGTGTCACATGTTGTGCAGCTGCGTGCGCGGCCTACAGATCGACCTTTGACCCGACCTTGACGGCTGCCAAACGCCAGCAGGAAACGTGCCGGGGCCACATCGGATACGGTGAGCGTCCCTCGCCGCCGCGGTCTGAGGGCGGGGTCGTGACCTTGTGCTGTGTGCAGCGTTCAAGGTGGCCGTCACGTCTCAGGAAGCAGAAGGAGACTTTGTGACCTTCAAAGCCACCGTAGTCGGGGTCCTGAAGAACACGGACAAAGGTAAGGCAAGACTGCTCAATGTGGGGCGGCCATATTGCTCACCTTGCTGCCTTGTGGGCGTGGTCAGCCTTGGAGGCGGTGAGTTCGGGCACGGAGGTGGAGCTGATTAAGAAGGTCACCTGCAACTCGGTGGACGTCCAGAACCTCAAACAGTACCTGGTGATGGGATCCGGCGGGTCAGAGGTCAAGCTGAGCCACGGCGCCAAGTGAGCGACGACCCCGCCCCTCCTGACCTTCTCCGACCGGGGACGCCGCTCACCCGTTCACGTTGTGACCCTCAGGTACCGTCTGCCACTGGACTCGGACGCCACGGTGGACCTGTGGCCCTCCCGGTGCTCCTCCACCGCCTGCTCGGACTACCTGGCCCAGCTGGACGAGTACGCGCTGGACCTGCAGCTCTTCAGCTGCCCTGCACAGTGATGGACGTCTACGTTACACGCTACGGTCGTGATGTCATTAAACACGTATGATCCTAATAAAGCATCATCACGACATCGTGTACGGGATCTACGTGGAGCGTGGAAGGTTACACGTCCTTCATGCGTGTCGTCTTAGGTACTTTGGAATGAAGCATAGCAAGGGTGTGTCATGTAGCATGTCACGTAGCGTCCTATATAGTGTGTCATGTAGCATGTCACGTAGCGTCCTATATAGCATGTCATGTAGCATGTCACGTAGCGTCCTATATAGTGTGTCATGTAGCATGTCACGTAGCGTCCTATATAGCATGTCATGTAGCATGTCACGTAGCGTCCTATATAGTGTGTCATGTAGCATGTCACGTAGCGTCCTATATAGTGTGTCATGTAGCATGTCATGTACCGTCCTGTCTTGTAGCGTGTCATGTAGCATGTCATGTACCGTCCAGTCTCATAGCGTCATGTAGAGTGCCATGTAGCGTGTCATGTGTCACATAGCGTGTCATGTAGCATGTCATGTACCATCCTGTCTCGTAGCGTGTCATGTGTCATGTAGTATCATGTAGCACGTCTTGTAGCGTGTCATATAGTGTCTCATAGCGTGTCGTGTAGTGTCCTGTCACATAGTGTGTCATATAGTGTCTCGTAGCGTGTCATGTAGTATGTCATGTAGCATCCTGTCATGTAGCGTGTCTCATAGCGTGTCATGTAGTGTCCTGTCACGTACCGTCCTGTCTCGTAGCATGTCATGTAGTATGTCATGTAGCATGTCTTGTAGCGTGTCATATAGTGTGTCTCATAGCGTGTCATGTAGTGTCCTGTCACGTAGCGTGTCATATAGTGTGTCTCATCAGTTGTGTATTGTAACACTACACTGTTACTTCAATGGCTGCCGTGGAGGAAGAGGAGGAGGAACTCTTCATCAAAGCAGGTGAGGTGGGTGTTTATTATGACATCATCAGCCAATCATACTGAGCGTGTGCGTAGAGCTGACAGGAGTCGGCCAGCAGCTCCGTGCAGAGCGCCACGCCCTCCAGGCCGCGGGCGCCAAACGAAGACGGATCCCACGCCAGCTTGAAAACACTGACGCTGAGCTGGCCAGGAAGAGGGCGGAGCTACGTGCGCCCCAGAGGACGCTGGGAAACATTAAAAACACGGCTGGTGTGTCAGCTCTCTGTCGTCATGGTTACTGTTGCTAGGCCGCCAAGCCCCTCCCATCCGCTGTCAACCTGTCGTAGGTAGCAATGTTAGCATCAGATACGCACACACACACACACACACACACTGGCACGCACCTGAAGGTCTCGGTGTGCGATGGCGTGGAGCAACGTGACACAGCGAGACGCCCGAGTGGTCAGCTGATGCCTCACCGCCTCTGGGGGGGGCGGGTCACATGACATGTCGGCCAGGAGGCGCAGCAAACACGGCAGCAACACGTCCACACGACACGCAAACCTGTGTTTCACCAGCATCACGTTACCGCCGCGTGTGCACGTGTTTGTGCACGTGTGTTCGTGCACGTACCGTGGCCACGCGGCCGCCATGGCGGTCTGCAGCGCCTCCAGGACCTTCAGGCGGCTGGTCTCCTCAGGCGGGTCGCTGACCTCCAAGTATCCCACGACAACACGCTCCAGCCGCCGCAGGTGCCGACACACGGCCACGCCCACCCTGCACACACACACACACACACACACACACACACACGCTGAGGCCTGGGAGGACACACACACACACACACACACACACACCTACCTGTCCAGGTAAGCAGGAAGCGCGGAGGCGTAGACGCGCCGCAGCAACACTTTATGCTCCGCCTCCATGTGGGTGAGGAGCAGGCGCAGCACGTCGTCATGGCGACAGGGCTTCCTGCGGGGGGGGCTGACAGAGGAGGGGGGCTTCTCTAAAACCAACAGCAGGTCCAACAGACAGGCCAGAACCCGCTACACACACACACACACACACACACACACAGTCAGCACGGACCCCTGCATGGTGTGTGTGTGTGTGTGTGTGTGTGTGTGTGTGTGTGTCACCTGGAGGAGAGGAGCCTGGGAGGAGTAGAGATGTTTGAGTAACGTCTGGTAGACCACCTGACCTCTGTTGTACTGACGCAGCTCACATGCAGGCTACACACACACACACACACACACACACACACACACACAGTCAGCGTGTGTGTGTGTGTGTGTGTGTGTGTGTGTGTGAGAAAGAGAGAGAGAGCGACCGTGTGGAGGACGATGTGGTGCAGACACGCGACTCCCAGCATGCAGTTCTCCACGGCGTGGTGGTCGCTGAGGAGGAGGGCGGGGGGGAGGAGGCGGGGCAGCTGCGGGGCGAGGGCGGGGCGCGTCACCTGCCAAAACCACAACGCCAGGGCATCGGGTGAGCCGTGATGTCACACCGCCGGCGAGGGCGTGGGGTGGGGTTAAAGGTCACCTGGAGGAGCGTCCAGGCGAACACCAACTTGGCCGCTTCGCCGCCACGCCGCCACGAATCCCTCAAACACATCAAGTGCACTTGGATACAGTCGGGAAGACCAGCGAGTGTACTTACTGCAGTGCACTTACCTGGTCAGTTGAGGTTGCAGGTCATCCAGGACTCCTCCCAGGATGCCACCTGTATGCCCCTCCCCTTCCTTCCCAAGGCCCGCCTCGCCCATCAGGAGGTGGGCGGAGCTTGTCCAGCTTCCCGCTCTCAGCAACGCCCCCTGCAGGCTCTGTGCCGCCAGTCTGGAGGAGGAGCTGCTCCACGCCTGCTCCTGCACGACACACACACACGCAAGATGGCGGCCTCCTCCTAAGATGGCGGCCGAATGGTCCACGCGCTCACCTGGAAGTGTGTGACAGCAAAGACGCACACGTGCGGCGCCACGGCCAGCAGCAGACCTCTGGCTCCGCCCTCGGCCTCCTCCAGGCGTCCCAGCAGCGCTTGGAGGGCGGAGCACACCTGGGTGGCGACGGCGGGAACGTGGCGATAGTCATCGGGTGGCGGCGGGCCGCGATCCTCGTCACTCGGCGGCAGAGCGGCGCAGCCAATCAGAGCGCGGACTACAGACGCGTAGGCCGCCTCGAGCTCCGCCCACCCTTCTTCCGCCGGGCTGAACAGCCAACGAGCATCGGCCTCTTGGAAGAGTCGCGCCACGTGTCCAATCAGGGCGCTCGGGTCAGAGCCTCCATCAGTCAGGCGCCCCTGAAGACGCGGCAGCAGCGATGTGACTGGCGGCAGAGGGGCGGGGTGCGGGGGCTTCTCTCCCACATGAAGGTCATCGAGTAAGGACCAAAGATCCATCGGCGGCTGGAAGACAGGAAGCTCAATCAACTGGCGTCCACGTGGAGCCGAATATTCCCAGCTCAAAGGAAAGAATGGAACCTTTGTCTACGCCCCATTCCCAATTCCATTATTTGTGAAACGGCGCCCTCTGGTGGCCAACAGCAGCTTTAAATGTCAACAAGCACAAACATGGCGTCGTTTATCGCTGCTGCGGTACAACAATACGAACTTTTATCATTCCTGCGGTACTACAATACATAAACTTATCGTTCCTGCGGTACTACAATACTAAATACAACAAATATTGCAGATGTTTTCATACAAACGCCAATATTTGCTGCGGCGTTTTCGTATTCAGCAGGATGAATGACGGACATATCTGCTCAGCTCTCAAAACTTTATTGTACATGTCCAACAGAGACAACTGTTTTGCGTCTGTGCGCATGCGTAGTTTAGCCTTACAAAACAGCCTTTTTACTCTCTTCACACGACATTTGCTACACTGGAGCCACGATCACAGCTTCAGAGAGAATCGAACCCAAACAACGATTACATTATTCTTTTATTCGATTAATCGGCAGCGATTACTAACCCATAAAGGTTTTAAAGACATGTGTAGATAAGAAATACGACCAAGAAAGACAATAGTTTACCCGATGAAAGTAGCCAGACAGCAGACGCTTTCGCCTTCAGAACCGTACGTCTGTCAAATATGGCCGACCGGAAACAACACGTCTTTATCTCAAAGGTTCCTACACTCCCTTTAAAGTTGAGAAGGGACTTGTTGCAACTTGATCACAGACCACCAGGCCTTCTGATGTGGACCGGGGGGGGGGGGTTGAGGACCAGCAGGACCGAACTTTCGGTAGAAAAAGATTTTGACTGACGTTTCCTTTTGAACACACACAAACAACATCCTGTCTCCCACCTCCACCACACGCAGCATTTATGTTTGCGTTTCAAAGGAATGTTTCCTGGTAATTACACACCCTTACACACCCACACCCACGGCATCGTGTACGCGTGTTTGTGGTCCGTCTTCAGTCTCAAATTGAAAGCTGACGAAAACAACACGTCACACGCTAACCGCACTGGAGGCCACGCCCACGCCGCCAGTCAGCCGGAAATGCTGCTAGCAACACCGACACAAGGAGAGGAGGTCGGGGTGTCTTCCGGGATGAGAGCACCCTGGCGCCTGGCTGGTCCGGAAGTCCACGGAGGACAACGTCCCAATGCGTGTTGAGGGCGTGCCCAGACGTTCCAGCGCACGCGGGGAGCGTGCACGTGTCTCCAGGTGTGTTTAGCCGCCAGGAAGTGCCTGTGATGTGGTCTCACTTGAAAGCCCCAGACAAGACTTGAGGCGCAGAGGGAGGATCACAGGGCCGTCAGCGTGTATAAAACGAGCGCTCCGCGGGGTCTCCAGCAGATCGGGTCTTTGCGGGTCTGGGGTCCTTCTGGGATTTCTCTGGGAATATTTCTCCACGTTGGATGAAGATGGCGTCAACGTGCCCGTGGCTGTGGCGTGTGCTGCTGTGCACGTGTCTCGGTGGCGTCCTGGCGCTGGACTCCAACGCCATCAGGTGGTCCAAAGGGGACGCTCAGAGTCCTGCGCTGTTGGTGAGACTCCGCCCACTTTGCCCTGTTCGGACCGGAAGTGATGCTGATTGGCTGCTGTGTGTGTCAGAGGGGTTGCGGCAACCACGCCCAAAGGACGTCGTATCACGCGGATGGCGACCCTGAGGACGCGGTGACGCCCATCAAGAGCAAAGGTGAGTTGAGAGGCGCAGGTCAGCTGATTGGACCGCCCATGATGCACTCCCGCCCTTCCAGAGACGTCCGCCTGCGTGCGGTCCTCGGACTGCCAGGCGGGCTTGTGCTGTGCCCGCTACCTGACGGGGAGGCGGTGCCAGCGCGTCCCGGCCGAGGGCGACGTCTGCCTGCTGCGAGGCTCCAAGCTCAGGAGGAAGTTGGGACGCTGCGACTGCGGCGCCGGTCTGGCGTGCTCCGCCCCCTCACTCCGTGAGGGTGTCAGGGTCAAGGGTCAGGGCCTCTGCGTCCCCCGCCGAGGACCAGGTCGAGGGAAGACCCGGAGGACGGCCGAGACCGGATGCTGACCCGGTGTAGTCGGTCACGTGATCAGGTTCCTCCTGGGCCCTGTTGATCTTTCACAATAAAAGCTTCAAAGTGCCGGCTGCAGCCAACTGTTAGTCTGTTTGCATGCTGGAGTGAACTCTGGCCTGGAAAAGCTAGCAAGTGCGAGTTGTAGTCCAAAACAGCTAGCAAGTGCGACTTGTAGTCCAAAAGAGCTAGCAAGCGCGAGTTGTCAAGGCAATGTTTGAATGTTTTATTCTTTCAGGTGTAAAGAAAACCGTCAGACGTCCAAGTTAATGCAAAAGAAACTTTCACAGCAAAGTCACAAATGCAGCAACAAGTTTGGAAACGTAAAAAAACAGAAATCAGGGGGGGGGGGGTTCCATCAGTAGGAATGTTGAATGACGGGGCGGCGCCGGGGGGGCGGCTCAGAGCTGGCCGCAGTCGGCGATGGCGACCTTCTGGGAGGTTTTGCCCGATTGGCTGCCAAGCTTCTCCATGGCGGTGACCACATCCAGACCCTCCACCACGCTGCCGAACACCACGTGCTTCCCGTCCAGCCTGCGGGAAGAGCCACCAGCGTCACGCTTGTCCGCACTGTCGCATGACCCGGGGGCGCGTGCTCACCATTGCGTTTTGGCGGTGCAGATGAAGAACTGCGAGCCGTTGGTGTTGGGGCCGGCGTTGGCCATGGACAGGATGCCGGGGCCCGTGTGGGTCAGGCTGAAGTTCTCGTCGGCAAACTTGTTGCCATAGATGGACTTGCCTCCGGTTCCGTTGTGGTTGGTGAAGTCGCCGCCCTGGTGGACGCACCGTTACGCCCGGTTAGCCTGGCGGCAGAGCCCCCCTCCCCCTGCCCCCAGTCTCCATGGCGACTCACCTGGCACATGAACTGAGGGATGATGCGGTGGAAGGTGCTGCCCTTGTAGCCGAAACCTTTCTCGCCGGTGCACAGCGCCCGGAAGTTCTCAGCAGTTTTTGGAACCACGTCGTCACGCAGCTGAGCACAAGTTGAGAAACATGAACCGGGTACTCCATACAAGAAGAAAAGCACACTAAGTGCAGCCATGCCACTCAAACTAGCTTGCACGTGCATCCGCTTTGCGGCAAAGGCCACGCCCACAAGACAAAATGGCTCCGACTTAGCAGGTTAGCCGACTGGAGGCTACCACTTTACGTAACTCGATAAGCGGACCCCCGCCCCCCCATGGAAGTTTCCAGATGTGCTGCGCAGCTCATTCGACACTGCGGCGGCAAACGTCACGTCAGCTGGCGAACGACCAGCCCGGGGGAAAAGCGTCCCTAATGGGCGGCTTTCATCAACAAACAACATTTCCCGTCGGAACAAAGGCGGCGCCATGCTAACTGCCGGCTAGCATTAGCTGAGCACGTCGTGCTATGCTAAGTTAGCATTAGCCCATAAAGCAGGCGGCGTCGGAGCTAGCATCCGGCTCCATTTGTTATCCAAACGGAGCCAACGTCCCGCGGCAGACAAGCGGGCCTCGTGCCGCCGAAGGCGAACCGAGCCGAGCCGAGCCGACCGGGACGAGCCGGCGAAGAGCGCACGCTGCCCGTAGGCTAGCTCGGCGCGCACAGCCTCGGCCGTCAGTCACGACACAAAGAGCGCTCATGCTAATGTTACCTCCGCCTCGCAGTGCTACTTTACCTCCATCACGATGCGGCCCATCGACTTGCCGCTGGCGGTGATGTCGAAGAAGACGCGTGGTCTGGACATGTCTGCTGCTTGAGCTTCAGAAGGAAAGCAAGAAGAATTCCGGCGAGCGGCAGGGCGATTGACAAGGATCCGAGGAAGATGGCCGACCCGCGATAAAGTTTATATAAAACGCATGTGGGCGGTGATCATTTAGACTGGGCCAATTGGGAGCGTCAAAGGTTGTTATTGGCGCAGACTTTGACCAATCAACAGGCAGAATGCGACGCGTGGCGTTGTGACGTCTTGCGAACGGGTCCGCCCCTTGTCTGCAGTGTGCTCGCTTTCATGTCAGAGTGGGCCGCCTAAGCGGGGCTTCGATGTTTGCATTCATCATCTCCTCGTCTGACGCGACACCGCCACTCTTTCAAGTTCTCGTTTCATAAAGCCAAAGTTCCACGTACCGCGGCAAAGCGCGCCACACGTGAATGACAGCCTGCTTGGCCAATCGCATCGACGTCATGGCCCGCAGTCTGAGCGCGCCTCCGCGGGTAGGAAATGGGGGGTGGCGGTGCTGCGCGCTCACGCGGACAGGGCGCGGTCATCTGCAAGACGTTTAAGAGAGGAAGTGAATGTTTTCACTACTAAATCATGATTCATTTTATTTTTCATCACTTGAAAGAGCTTTTATAAGACGAACATCAAGTTTGCAATTATTGGATCGAACTGGGAAATGTGACGTCATCCAAGAGAGCCTTCATGGTTAGCTTCTGTAGCTAGCATGGACGCCCCTCCCCCTGCAGCAACACATGGAAGGAATCGTGTCTTTATCGGGACACCCATCATCAGATGACAAGATCCTGCCCCCTGATTGGTCACACGCGTCTGTCAAAATAAAGTCCACATCCAACTGCTGTCCCACAATCATTTTATTTTGAAGGGCAGCAGGATCCCCGCATGCTCTTGGTGTGGTGGGCCCACTTCCTGTCATTGCTGCTGCCTCCTTCCAGAGGAGGCGGGGTTTGTATGCTAACGGATGCGGAAAGCAGACCTTTCAACTCCAGCACTGGAAGGCCTGGAAAGTAATCCACCAACTTCCGGTGATGCCTTCACGGACACGTGGAGTCCAGGACGTCTGGGGATGAGTTTTTTGAAGCTTTCACACAACAAAACACACGTTGACGAGCGCAAACCATCACGTAGACAAAAAGGAAGTTCAGTTGTTTTCAAAGAGGGACAGCAGGTCGTCGTTGTTGTTGTTGTTGGGGAGGTCCGGGGGTCCGAGGTAGGACAGCAGCTCGTCCGGGTTGCTCAATTCTGGAAGCAGCTGCACACGCACACACGTTGGGCATGCTGTTACCGTGACAACAATGCACCGCCGACATCTCACACTCACGTCAAGAGAAGGCTCCGGAACCTCCGTGGCCGTCCCCAACCCGAAGGGGGCGTCGGCGTGGAGGCGAGGATTTTGCTGGCTCCGCTGCATCATTTGGTTGCCATGGAGACCCTGCTGCGGCAGAGGAGGAGCACCGTGAGATGCGGGGACAACATCTGAGGGGGGGGCGTGCCAGCGTACCTGTCCAGTCAGTGGGTGGGGGGGCAGCTTGTCGGGGGTGAGGAGGACACTGGACAACTCCGACTGGTAGGAGAGGGGGGGCGGACCCGGGGAGGAAAACTCTCCCCCGACCCCCGGAGTCCCGGGACCGCCGGTGCTGAAGTCGGAGAAGGCGGCGGGCTGCCCGGGATACGATGGCGCTGGGGGAGGAACAGCATCATCATTCATCCATCAGGTGTACAGGAAAGAGGAGCGTACCTGGGCCAGAGAAGTCGGGGGTGTTTCTACCGCCCCCCGCCGACAGAGAAGGGTACTGCACGGGGGAGGCGGCAGCGGTGGCCGTGGAGGAGATGGAGGAAGGGGCGGGGCCCAGCGAGGCGATCATCTCCATGACGCTGGGCAGCACCATGTGACTGGGACTCAGTGTCCGGCAGCGTTTCAGTGCCGGGCCGTCCGACTCCTCCTTGATGTGCAGGTCCGGTTTGATGGGAACCGGCTTCCAGCTACAAGCCGGGTCGATGGTGATCTCCTCGTAGTCGGAGCTGGGGGGGGGGCAGGTGAGGGATGTGATTTTGTAAACAAAGACACGGCCGGTGTGATGCGACTCACTTCTGAACGTAGATGAGGATTCCCAGCATGTACTGGTCCACTTCCAGACCCTCCAGCAGCGCCGTCTTACTGCACACACGCACACACGCACATGCACACGCACACACAGGTTGAAGCAATGCAAGGGAGCGTGCACGTGCACGTACATACTTGCACACAGGACAACGCCACGTTCCTCTCTCACAGTTGAGCTGCAGGTACGACTCCAGGTCAAAACACTGCAGACAGGAAGTGATGTCACACAAACAGAACGTGAGGTTCAAGCACCCGACCCGCCGCCTCTGACCTGCACGTGTCTGCAGTCGTGGCCTCTGGCGGGCAGCTGGATGCGGCGGAAGGTGATGGGACACTTGAGCAAGACCCTGATGGCGGTCTGCTCCACGCCGTCCTCCCCGTTGAGGCCGGGGGTCCCGGGAATGGAGCCGCTGCTGAAGTTTCTTTTTACTGGAAAGCAACACAAGAAGCACGTACGGTCAGCGAGGACGCCGCGGCAAAGAGGCGGGGCTTGAAGGCGCCTCACTCTTGGCGACGCAGTGCTCGGCGGGAAGCCTCTTCTTCATCAGGCCCTGCAGCACCGAGCGCACGGACGGCCGATGGACCAGCTGGAGCAGGAACAGGTGAGACTGGGATGGGGAGACACCGGGGGGACACGGGTGTGAGCGGCGCCGCCCCCGAAGCAGGGCGTGTGCGTGCGTGAGCGGGGGTGTTCTTACGCAGCAGCAGGCGGTGACGGTGATCTGGATGGTGTTCCTGCCGGGCTGGCACACCTGCTTCAGGTACAGGGCCTTATGGGACGTTTTGTTGTCCCCGCGCTCAATGGTGAGCGGCGTGGCGTTGACGCTCACCTGAGGGAGAAGGGGGCGGGGTTTACACTTACTACCAACAGCGGAGATAGCTGAGGATGAAGACCAGACCTGCACGGAGGCGGGCCAGTTTGTGTTCATCTGGCGGTCCTCATGGTGGTAACACTTGAACTGGAGCTCCAGGTCCGGCCTACAGACACCAGATAGTCTAGATCAGGGTGGACCTACAGCACCTTGGTAGACCGGGTAGGCTACTGGCCCAGTAGGATGCAGACCCGGATTCAAACATTGCCATGCGCCTTTATTGTGAAGGCTAAGAGGAAGTTGGGTGCTCACCTCATGACGAGTGTTTTGTAGACGGAGTCCTTGAGCTGGAAGACGTGGTTGCTGACCGCCAGGTTGTGTTCCAACCTGAAGGGCTCCAGGACCACGCCGTCACGCACGGGGAAGGTCAGCCGCAGGTCGTCGCTGGGGTTACCTGCCCGACAGGAAGTCGGCCGCATTACCACGAGGTTCACCGGCGGGTCACACGGCGCACAGAGGGTGCGTACCTGTGGCAGGGGGAGGAGCCAAGCCAGCCATGTTGGGTTTGACGTCGCCGGCGCCGGGCGACATGTAGGGGGGGGCCATGGAGCCGCTGGGCGTGATGGGCGGAGTCGGGTTTCCGGGGAGCGGAGAGCTGGGATAAGCGGGCAAGCCTCGCCCCGGCTGGGCGGCACCACAGTCACATGGTTACTTCCTACCTCCGCAGGTATCTCTGAGTGCCGAGTGGCTCTTACCCCAGAAGGCGGGTTGAAGGACTGGTAAAGGCTGCCGGCGCCCCCTGCTGTCTGACCGTTGAACTGCTCCTGCTGCACAAACACTAGCACTCGCACACAAACACACACTGACTCACAACGTGCACACTCGTCACTCACCTTGTAGTACTGAGCGCTGGGGGGACCGGAGGGGGGGTACTGGGGGAGGGGCATCTTATGACTCTGGTATGAGGGGGCGGAGCCTGTCCTCTGTGAGGCAGACCCTGCAAGTCAAAAAAATGGGAAATTGACTGGAAGCTACACGAGTAGCGAATCAGAAGCATCGGCTAGTCACCATGCTGACCCGGGTGGTACTGCGAGTACGAGCCGGCCCCGGGTGGGCCGCCCGCACCTGAAATGGGCATGGAACCGGCAGCCCCGCCAGGACCCAAACCAACAGGGACGCCGTATTGCTGAGTCATTCCGGGGAAAACCTGAGGGGGAAAGACATAGATCACATGTGTGGACCGGGGGCCGGAGCGCTGCAGGGTTCTATCCAAGGGGGTCCTCCAGCAGGTGATTTAGTAGACCCGCCCCTTCCCTCAAACCAAAGGAGGTCCATCCTTACTATCTCCTGCTTCAGTGCTAGAAGGAACACCTGTAGTGTCCGGGCCCCCATGGCAGGACTTTGACACCCACGATGGACGCCACCCACGACTCACCTCAGAGTTGTAGGCCCGCTTCAGGCCTTGCGGGGGTCTCAACTGACCCTGCTGTGATGTGGGAGCATAGTTTGGGTGCTGCGTGACCCTCTGGGTGCCTCCCCCGGGCCCATACATGGGGCTCATGGAGGTGGGGCCCCTGGCAGGTCCAGGTCCCATAGTGGGGGTTCCACGGGGGACGGAGTGGGCCATGAACTGGTTACTATAAGCGGGGCCGCCCATCTGAGACGCAAGAGCAAAGGTCAGGTGACGTTCTTCAGGTGACGGCAGCCATGATGACATCACACTCACGTGACCGTAGTTCATTTCCTGGTTTTGTTTCTCCTGGATGGCGGCTACAGTTGCCGTGGCGGTCGCGGTCGCCGTAGCAGCGGCTGCCGCCACGGCAGCGGCGGCGGCCTGTGTGAAGTCGGCCGTGCCTCTGGAGCCACTGGGGTTGGAGGGGTAACTGGGGACACAAAGTCAGAGGTCAGGTGCCATTGGTGAATGTCCGCAGGTCAGCATGAGATACTCACCTTCCCCCGTAGCCCCCCGGCCCGCCAACATAGCCCCCACTGGGCCTGCCGTACACGCCCTGGTTCAGGTAGGCCTTGGTGGGCTCACCATAGCTCTGTTGGCCCATGTAGCCCCCGGGACCCCCTGCCATGCCGGCACCCCCGGGGCCCTGCATCATGGGACCCCCAGGTTGGTTGGCCCCGGGGCCCATCACTCCTCCCCCCAGACCCTGACATACAGAAAAGGTGTGTTATGTGTGTGTTTGTGTGTGTGTGTGTGTGATGTCATACCTGGCTGGCCGAGGGGTTGGTGACCCCCCACACCGTGGTCACCACAGACAGGGACCCTGTAGGCTGATTGGTGGGCTGCTGCCAGCTGGAGGGGTCGTAGGGGAAGGAGCCCTCACTGAGAGCACGTGGGGGGGTGTGGTCAGTGTGGGCGGTGCCAGCGCCGTGTGTGTGTGCGTGCGTGCGTACCTGTGCGGGTTGCCGGACAGTCCAGCCTTCATCTGATTGAGAGGATTCATGTGGGCGGAGCCTGTGTGGAGGACAAGGTGATGTAACAAAGAGGGGGTCAACATGGCCATTCTAGCAAAAGGTGACCACGTGTGGCTGACAGTGCAGCCAATGAGAAGTCGCCTCAGTTTTTGAACGTCACATGTATGACGTAATCTTCGAGGGGCGTGTCCAGGTGATCCCACACAAGTGATGTTGCTGCTCAACAACACAATCATGTTCACTTTCTACCTAGCTAACAAGGTCACGTGACACAAAGTCGTGTGATGACGTCACGTCCCAAACAATACACTTATTAGGGTTGCCTGAAGGGGGCTAACCTAGACATTTTAGGCTGTGGCCATAAGCTAATGCTAATGCTAACAGCTGCCTGCTCCGCGTTAGGCGAGTCAACACACTAAAGTGCCGGACTATGTTGTTGAACCCGGCATCTCATCCACCACGATGACGTTTAAACGTTTAAACACACTTTAACTCATAATGACGTTGTTTTAACTCCGTCTCTCACCAGCCGTCCATTCACAGCTGTTAGCTTGACTGAGTGACAATGGAATGTTACGATGCTAACAGTTAGCCCCGGCTAATGTCTCCTACCAACACACCGTATTGTTGTACTGGTGTTTCGACTCAACACTGCGTGTCGTTCACCGAATAAAAGCAAACATAACGACGCTACAAAAGGTTCATCCGGCGGCCGACTTACCTCCTCTACCTCCTCGCCGAACAAGCCCCGCTGCCGGGCTCCGTGTTCTGTGCTCCTCCGGGCCTCCGGGGCATCAAGAAGCAAAAGGCAGTAATTAGCCCCTACAGGCGGGACTACCTGTTCAAACACGTCCCCAAATATCCACAAACAATCTTCCGCAGAAGCCCAGATTCGCCTCGGAGCTCCGGGTTCGCCTCCTCCAGGCTCCGGCCAGTCAAGTCCAGCGCGCCGCCGGCCTCTGCGTCGACTATCCGGCGTCAGTAGACGCCACCATCACCCGCAGCCCCGCGGCTCAGCGACCACCCACGACCACGACACGCAGCTCGTACGGACACTGGCGGCTTGTCCGTGGCCCTGTTCCGCATCGTCGCCGTGGCCGAGACGGAGAAAAAGAGGACGGCCGTCTGACACAAGAGGGAGGGAGGGAGGGAGGGGGCGGGGGTGTCAGACACGAATCATCTTCATCGTCCACGCTGGGAACACTGGGAACAGTACGTCCACTAGTCCAACAGTCCTGCTGGGAACACTCTAGGGAAATGGTTTTCCTGAGGTGATCATTGTCATTAGGTCTCACATAAACACTCCTAAGGGGATGATGCCTCCGTGGAAGGGCAACCATGTTCTCCATGAACATCTCGTCAGAGGAGAGAAGCAACTGAAAGACGTTTGGCGTACATAAAGAAATCTTTATTGACTGAAGCAAAAACACGGAAGAGAGGCTTCCATCCCCGCTAGGAAAATAAATAAATGACTGTTTGTCTCACAGGAGCTCCACGCGCGGACCTCGTCTTCTGCCGTCGTCACTTCCGCAGGGACAACTTTCACCATCTGGACCGAGTGCGGTCCTTTGGCACGTGACAAGCGCGCCGGCTTCCTCTAATCACAAACAAATGTGGCGTTGCCGTGACGACTAAGGACCTGCTGAAAGGCAAACAGTGCTAATGCTAACCAGCATGGAGTAAAACCAGAAGGACCTTTGACCCCGCGTGGAGGATGATGAAGAGGGAGGGTTCCTTTGTCGCTGATGTGGCGGCCAATAAAAAGCATGATCATTAAAAGGCGGTGCCAATTAGGATGATGAAAAAAAGCACGTGTGCGTGTGCAGGGGCGGTAGGGTCCAACGTTTGCGGCAGGGTCAGAGGTCACAGGACTACTGCTGATCCTTGAAAGCTTCCAGGTCAAAGGCCGTGTCCAGGAAGCGCCGCAGCTCCATCAGGTGAGTGTTCTTGTTTCCCGTGGCCGGAGCCGCCGCCGGACCGCGCCCCGCGTACCTGGCACACACACACAGGTCAAAGGTCACACGTTGGCTGTAGCGGAGGTGGTGACAAACGATAAACCCGATTACGAGACAAAAGCGTAAAACGTTGCCATGACGATGGCAGGGTTACCAGACGGGCTTGGCTCTCTGGATGGTGGTCCTGATGCGAGGTTTGACGTAGTCGTAGTAGCCCTGGTTCTTGTGCTCTTCTTGACACCACACCAGGTCGGCATTGGCGAAGCGCTCAGACTCCGCCTTCACCTGGTCGAAGGGGAAGGGGGACAGCTGGAGGCGAGGAGAGAAGCCGTGAGCGTTTCTCGGCGCGGTGGAGCAGGTTGGAGGCCGGGCGCGGCGGTACCTGCTCCATGCGTGCGATGGCGACTGTTCCCTCCATTCCGCGGCTCTTCCTCTCTTTGGTCAGCTCGTAGTAGACCTTCCCTGTGCAGAAGATCAACCTCTTCACCTTGTCCGGACATTCCGAGGGGCCAGCGCCGCCTTCTGGGATCAGCCTCTGGAAGTGGGTTCCTGCACGAAACCAAGGGGAGGAAGGAAGGTTGAGAAGTGGGCGGAGCTGAAGCTGCACCCAGTAGAGCGGAAGGCCCCCCCCCCACCTGGCAGCATCTCGTCAAAACTGGATCTGGCCTCTGGGTGGCGCAGCAGGGACTTGGGAGTGAAGACGATAAGCTGCAGAGAAACAGGAAATGACATCACAGGCTGTGGAGTGGGCTTGGGTTCCCCTCCATGAGCACGAAGGCGTCCTCCTCTTAGACCACATGCACGCATCATTGCCATCTTTGGTCCATAACGTCAGCGCGGCTCAGGGGGCGGGGTCTCATGCAAGCATCTCACCGGCTTCCTGAAGGGGAGGAGGATCTGCCGGCGCACGACGTGGAAGTAGTTCCCGGGCGTGGAGCAGTTGACCACGATCCAGTTGCAGTCGTACAGCTGCTGCACGGCAAAGTCGTCGCCGATGTTCTGAGAGAGGAGCAGGGGGGGGTTGGCATCGCTTATCTGCAGGGGGGGGGGTCGGCACCGTCTCTTACCGGCATCACGTCGGGGTCGTCGTTGCACATCTGGAGGAACCTCTCCGGTCGAGCGGAAGAATGTTCCGGACCCTGTGGATGAGTGGGGGGGGTCAGAGCGGCGGCCGCGGCGGCGACTCTTAGCGGGGGCGGAGCTATCTCACCATGCCCTCCATGCCGTGGGGCAGCAGCAGCACGATGCCGTTCTGGCGGACCCACTTGGCCTGGCCGGGGCAGATGAACTGGTCGATGATGCACTGGGCCGTGTTGTGGAAGTCGCCAAACTGCGCCTCCCACAGGATGAGCGCGTTGGGGCTCGCCATGGCAAAGCCCAACTCGAAGCCTGACCGCAGCAAAAACGCGTTACATGGACAGGAAGCGCGGGAGCGGCAGACAGGAAGTGCACCGGGGACTGACCCAGGACGCCGTACTCCGACAGGGAGCTGTTGCAGACGGTGTAAGGCGCCTGGTCGGGAGCCATGTGGTTCATGGGAATGCAGATCCGCTTGTCCACGTTCTGGTCGTGGAGGACGTGGTGGCGGTGGCTGCAGGCAGGCGGCACGTCACACACGGGAACCTTGCGGCATCTCCTGACTTCACGTACCTGAACGTCCCACGCTCCACGTCCTGGCCCGACAGCCGCACGTGGATCCCCTCCTTCAGCAGAGACCCGAAGGCCATGTACTCTCCCAGAGCCCAGTCCACGGTCCGGTTCCGCACCATCTCTCCACGGCTCTTCAGGATACGACTCAGTCCTGGAAGACCGTGAATCACGTGAGCAGGTGAGGTCACTGAAAGTCCGGACTTTTGGAGACAAAGATGCATGCCGACCTCCGTGGATGGTAAAGTCCTCCACAGGGACGGATGAGGCCACTTGTCCGATGTGGTTCAGGTTCTCCTCGGTCAGGCCGGTGGAGGGGCAGCTCATAGACTTGGGCTGTCCATCCAGAGTGAAGAAACCTGCAGATGGAAGAGACAGAAGGTCTTGGTCCAGTGGCGTGATGGCCGTGGTTCCGCTCGCGATGCTCCTCACCGGGCCACGGCGAGTCCAGCCAGTGTTTGATGTGCAGGATCTTCTCATCCTTGGAGCGAGCGTACGCCTCCTCGCAAATCCTGTCATACTTGGCGATTTCCTCCTGCCGAGCGACATTCAGCATCAGAGCTTTGCGGGCAAACGGACCCATGGGGTTCTGGCGGTACCTCGTACTCCTGGCGGGTCACGGTTCCGTCTGAGATGAGTTTCTCGGCGTACTTCTGCAGGACGGGCTTCTGCTTCTTGATCTGCTTGTACATGAGCGGCTGGGTGAACATGGGCTCGTCCATCTCGTTGTGGCCCATTCGGCGGTAGCAGACCTGCACACACGGTGGCGGTCAGTGGCGGCGCCAGGGCGGCGTCCCGCCAGTCGTGACGGCGTGAGCACTGACCAGGTCCACCACCACGTCCTTGTGGAAGGTGGCACGCCACTCGGCCGCCACCTTGCACACGTACATGACGGCCTCCGGGTCGTCGGCGTTGACGTGGAAGATGGGGGCGTTGACCACTCGGGCCACATCGGTTGGATACGGGGACGAGCGCGCCATACGCGGGTCGGTGGTGAACCCGATCTGCAAACAGGAAGTGGAAAAGTTGGGACGCTGTTCGGCGGCTCCTCCCTCCCGGGGCGCTCACCTGGTTGTTGACCACGACGTGCACGGTGCCGTGGGTGGTGTAGGAAGGGAGGTCGGACAGATGGAAGGTCTCGTAGACGATGCCCTGACCCGCAAACGCCGCGTCCCCGTGGAGCAGGATGGACATCACCTGCGCACGGAGCGGAGCGCCAGGCGTCAGATTCCGGTCGCGGCTGGAGTCGAGGCGCGACTCACCCGGTTCCCGTCGTTGTCCCCGCAGTAGAACTGCTCCGCCTTGGTCTTGCCCTGCACCACGGGGTCTGCTGCCTCCAGGTGGGAGGGGTTGGCCACCAGGGACAAGGTGATGTTGCGGTCCGTCACGCGGTTGATCCTCCGGTGGTACATTCCCAGGTGGTACTTGACGTCGCCGGAGCCCTGGGGAGAGAAGTAACAGGTCTGTGGCGTGTGCTGCCGTTACTGTGGCGACAAGAAAATGGCGGCTACCTCGTCAGCCGCCTCCAGTTTGGAGTCAAACTGACAGAAGATCTGCTCCAGCTCCTTCCGGATCACATTGGCCAGCACGTTCAGGCGACCCCTAAGGAGGGAGGCATGGGGTTGGCATGGGGTCGGCGTGGGGTCGGCGTGGGGTCGGCGCGGGGTCGGCGCGGGGTCGGCGTGTGCGTGCGTTACCTGTGAGGCATGCCCATGATGACGTACTCCACGCCGCTGGCAGAGGACACGTCGATGATGGTTTTCAGAGACGGGATGAGGGACTCGCACCCCTCCAAGCCGAAGCGCTTCTCAGCCGACCATTTCTTCTGCAGGAACTCCTCGAACCTGCACGTGCACACACGGGAACCGGCGTTATTTGGGCGGCCCGCGGGGCGGCTCAGCCGCAGGCGGGGCCCACCTGGTGGAGCGGACCATGCGGGCCAGCAGAGTCCTCTTCTCTTCCAGGGTGAACTGCATCACGCCCGGCGTCTCAAACTTCTGGCGGATCCACTGGCACTGGTCCAGGTCGTTGATGAACATGAACTCCACGCCGATGTGCTGGCAGTACGCCATCTGCACCAGCACAAGCTAACGTTAGCCACTGCACTCCTTCATGCTAATGCTAACAGCGCTCACCTCCAGTCGGCGTATGATCTCCTTCAAGGGCAGAGCGCTCTCTGAACCTCCAATGAAGGTGGTGGTGGGCAGGCGGAAGACTTTCTCCAGGTCAGACTCGTCCAGCCCGTAGAAGCCTGGGGGTCGAGGGGGGGAGGGGGGAGACATGTCACTCAGTGATGGGAGGAAGAGCAGGAGACATCCATCACACCACACAGGACACACGATGGTGGTGGGGGTCCCAGCGGGCGGGGGGTGGTGGTCATCAGTGAAGATAGTGCCATCATCACGCCATGCTTCCATAGTCTTCCTATCCTTCTGCTTCCATCCCAGCTTGTAGAAGCTGCTATGCTTCATGTGGCGGCCATAAATCAGGTCATCATATGTCATATTGAAAAGTCAAGCGGGGGTGGGGGGGGGGGGGGCATTGCATGAGCAGAATGACGTGTAGCCTGGAGGGGGCGCTACGGCGTCCCCGGCTGGCCTGATGAGGAGCTCCTGCACGGTCATGTGACCCACACAACAGCAGCAGCCGCTAGCAGCTAGCCGACTAGGGGGGGTCGGGGGTCGGCGTCATCACTTTCCTACAGGAGCTTCCTTCACACACACACACACGCGCTACTTTCTATTGGATACGCACTTCCTGCTAACGCAGTACCACACATCACCTCTGATACGCTAAGCACCTACGACAGGGGTGTCCAACACCAGCCTGGGGGGGGCACGACCTGCCCTCCCCACATTCTATTAAATAACAGCTAAATAACCCAACAAGTCCAATCATTAAGGCAATGAAGTCATAACATTACAGTGGTGCCTTGGTTAACATCTGCCCCGGTTAGTGTCTATTTTGGTTAACAACCATTTAGCCTTAGCTTGCGCTCGCCGGCTTGTTTGGTTCTTTTTGTTTTTGTCCTGATTACAGAGTCGCCACAGCGGATCTTTTGGACCCGCATACTGATTTTTGGTTTAGCCCTTCCTGACGAATCCCGATGATGCTGACTCGTGGAGATTCCGACCCGAGGCGCCCGCTCCAAAGTACACAACGCTAACCGCTACGGCTTCTTTAGCGTCCGGTTCATTTACGCCACCATCTTGCATCCAAGTTTTCTATGCCGCTTATCGTCCTTAGGGTCACGGGGTATGCTGGAGCCGAGCCCAGCTGACTTGGGGCGAGAGGCAGGGGATCCAAGGCGTGACGTGGCGATACTCGCACATGATGGCGTGATGCTGCACTGAGGGACGGGTCAACGTGATGGCGGCATCGGCTGCATGCGCACGCGCACCCTGCCTAACCGCGCCTGGAGGACGGCGCTCCTTTCCGTTCTCCTCACCACGTCTTTTCTTTTCACATTCCACCTCCAACGGCGAGGTGGAAGTTCATGGTTTGGACACCCCCGAGGAAGGGTTGCGGCAGGAAGCCCGGCGCACACAAGCGAGCAACACCAAGACGGCTACGCTACCGCTTCCTCGCCGTACCTCCCACCGTGAGGACCTGCAGCCGCTCCTTGACGGTGTCTGGACGGGCGGCAAAAGGGGGAGGAAACATCCACAGAGTTAGTCACCTGCTCGTCCTGAGGGAGGATGGACGCCATGCCGAGGTCAGCGGGGATGAGACTAATTCCTGCAGCTCAGCTGGGCTAAGCTAATTAGCGGCGAGCGATGCTACTGGCAAACAAGACAGGAGGAGGAGGAGGAGACACCTGACACCTTCATGTCCTCAACTTCCACCCTGCTGGCAAACATCTCCCCCCACGTGCACCACACCCGTCTCCTCCGTCCCTCCATGGCTCTGCTGCGACAGCTGGAAGCCCAGGTGATATTCCAAGCCGGCCAGAAGCGACCCGAGGTCCTGGCATCTAAACTTCTTCTCGGGACCTTTTCAGTGCCCACAAACACATCGCCACCTTCCTCAAAGCACACGAGCAACGCCGTCAGAACGTTGTGGAAGCGGTGGAGCAGGAGGGGGGGCGCGCCAAGCGAGGAAGAGCAGGAGGAGGAGGAGTCTGAGACGTTTGCTCCTCACCCAGCTTGTCGGAGGACGTGATAATGTCAGTGGGGACGCACGAGTCCAGATCAGCGTCCATGATGCCGAGCGGGTCCAACTGGGCCACATGGTGCCCGCGGATCTACAGGGAACGAGGACAGAGCCCACCCGGGATGGAGTGGGTGGGGGGTGGGGTGGGGGTGACCACGTGAGGACAAAGACGACAGTGACCCAGTTGGAAGCAAACACAAGGAAACGGGAAGCGTAGGAGATGACAAGCAGAAGAAGAAGAGCAGCAAGGATGAAGAGGATGGAGGGGTGGGGTCAGGGGGGGTCGGGGGGGGGGGAGAAGCAATGTTAGCACACCAAGCAGGAACAACTTGTTTTCTCTCACCAACATCCTGGAAGCCGCTACTGACTGGAGCATCATCAAAATTCACACAGCTGATTCCCAGAGGGTCCAAGTGGGCATTGTGATGCCCCATGACCTGCACGCACACACAACGCACGTGGACGTACACACACACACACACACACACACACACACACACCGTTACAGCAAAGCTGGCATGGAACCTGCTGTGGATGGACAGTAGGTGCTGGTCCACATGTGAGCTAAACATTCCATGTCAGCCGTGGTACAGGACTCGGACCACAAGGGGGCGGTGGTGGTTCCTCACAGTTACAGATGGAAACACAAAAAGAACCAGGAAAGAAGAAGAGGAAGTGCACATTTGTCTGGTCTGGGCATTAGAATGCGAGAAAAGGAGTTCGTATGAGCTAGCTAACGATGCACGTCATTGGGACGCTTCAGCCCTAAAAGAAACATTCCCAAATCCCAAGTCTTCCCTTTCCATAGTTGGCCTGTATGGAAAGGAATGGCCAATGTACTAAATGGCGCCCGTGGTGTATAGGCCCCCCCAGAGTGTTTAGGCTAGGACACCCGTGGTGTATAGGCCCCCCCAGAGTGTTTAGGCTAGGACACCCGTGGTGTATAGGCCCCCCAGAGTGTTTAGGCTAGGACACCCGTGGTGTATAGGTCCCCCAGAGTGTTTAGGCTAGGACACCCGTGGTGTATAGGCCCCCCAGAGTGTTTAGGCTAGGACACCCGTGGTGTATAGGCCCCCCAGAGTGTTTAGGCTAGGACACCCGTGGTGTATAGGCCCCCCAGAGTGTTTAGGCTAGGACACCCGTGGTGTATAGGCCCCCCAGAGTGTTTAGGCTAGGACACCCGTGGTGTATAGGCCCCCCAGAGTGTTTAGGCTAGGACACCCGTGGTGTATAGGCCCCCCAGAGTGTTTAGGCTAGGACACCCGTGGTGTATAGGTCCCCCAGAGTGTTGACGTTAGCTGTATGATTTGCTGTGCTAAAGATAGGAAGTGAAGTTTGACTTTGGAGGTTGCAGCGTGTATGAAGATAGAGGTATGAATGATGGTGTGAGGCTGTGGTGCCCCCCAGGAGAGTGCGTGGTGTGTTCATGGCCCCGCCACATAGACCATACCTTAGATCATATCTCATTGATGGATGCGTTAGCATGCTAGGACATGCTCGTGTATAGGATGAAGGCCTAGCTAAGCGTGTGTATACCTGATAGGCCCTGATCAGGGACTGCACAGCCAGGTGGTCTTCCACCAGCTTTTCCACGTTGGGCTGAGATCCAACCAGAGAGGAGAGTTGCGGAGCGGCAGTCAGACCCAGAGGAGACTGGTAGGCGGCGCCGGGAGGAGCACCGGCATTAGCGTTTCGGAAAAACACATCCCACGACTGCAAGGGACAAAAAGGCAGATGGATTTCAGCACGCTCTTTTTTTTCCCCCCCATCAGCTGCTTCACGCTACACTGCTTCAGCCCATCAACACCACCACGAGCCGCCCACCTCTTCCAGCCCCACCGGGGAGAAGCTGAGGCGTGATCAGGCCTTATACTGACCTCTTGGCCTACCTGTACCCGTCAGGGCCGCGTACACACCAAAGACCAAAGACATAGGGAAGTGACCCTCTCCTTCATGGGGGGCTATTAATAAACCCTAAATCAGTTCACCCCCTCCCCCTCCTCTCGCAAGGGGTTTGGTTCCAGAACCCAAACATGTCTCAACCTCTCACACGAGCTAAGACTCCTTCCCCACAAGAGAACCGGATTTGGCCGCCCAAGACCAGGTCGTCCAGGCACCCCGCAGGTGGTGTACACAATTAATGTACTACTATGTACACAATAAATAATGTACTACTTACTATGTACACAATAAATAATGTACTACTTACTATGTACACAATAAATAATGTACAACTTACTATGTACACAATAAATAATGTACAACTTACTATGTACACAATAAATAATGTACTACTTACTATGTACCCAATAATTAATGTACTACTTACTATGTACACAATAATTAATGTACTACTTACTATGTACACAATAATTAATGTACTACTTACTATGTACACAATAATTAATGTACTACTTACTATGTACACAATAAATAATGTACTACTTACTATGTACACAATAAATAATGTACTACTTACTATGTACCCAATAAATAATGTACTACTTACTATGTACACAATAAATAATGTACTACTTACTATGTACCCAATAATTAATGTACTACTTACTATGTACACAATAAATAATGTACTACTTACTATGTACACAATAAATAATGTACAACTTACTATGTACACAATAAATAATGTACTACTTACTATGTACCCAATAATTAATGTACTACTTACTATGTACACAATAATTAATGTACTACTTACTATGTACACAATAATTAATGTACTACTTACTATGTACACAATAATTAATGTACTACTTACTATGTACACAATAAATAATGTACTACTTACTATGTACACAATAAATAATGTACTACTTACTATGTACCCAATAAATAATGTACTACTTACTATGTACACAATAAATAATGTACTACTTACTATGTACCCAATAATTAATGTACTACTTACTATGTACACAATAATTAATGTACTACTTACTATGTACACAATAAATGTACTACTTACTATGTACACAATAAATAATGTACTACTTACTATGTACCCAATAATTAATGTACTACTTACTATGTACACAATAATTAATGTACTACTTACTATGTACCCAATAATGTACTACTTACTATGTACACAATAAATAATGTACTACTTACTATGTACCCAATAAATAATGTACTACTTACTATGTACACAATAATTAATGTACTACTTACTATGTACCCAATAATGTACTACTTACTATGTACACAATAAATAATGTACTACTTACTATGTACCCAATAATTAATGTACTACTTACTATGTACACAATAAATAATGTACTACTTACTATGTACACAATAATTAATGTACTACTTACTATGTACCCAATAATTAATGTACTACTTACTATGTACCCAATAATTAATGTACTACTTACTATGTACCCAATAATTAATGTACTACTTACTATGTACACAATAATTAATGTACTACTTACTATGTACACAATAAATAATGTACTCCATCGGGCGTGTGTTGGCCTTTCATGTGGTTCACGTCTGTTTACGGCCAAATAAGAGGAAGAATATAAACAGGAAGTTGACTTCTTTTTACACTTGATCAAATGGGCCATCAAACACGTGATTTCTATTCCCAAGCCACCTGGGGGTCCCGCACGATGTTTGCATGCTTGCTCAGTCATGGGACTCTGCTGCTATCATTAGCCAAGCGGAGGGTCAAAGGTGAAAGCACAGATGGTTTCCTCCAGCAGAGGGCGCCACAGCGGCTCACCTTGTGTACACTCTTGGGGTTCTCCAGCCAGGCGTAGTACATCTCCTCCACATAGTTGGAACTGGTTCCGTTCAGAAAGGGCTCGGAGGCCACAGGCGCTGTGTAACACCTGATTGGCTGAAACGTCCTTGTGGAGGCGGCTGTGATCGGCTGCTGCCGGCCAACAGTCTGAGCCGCCTGCGAGGCCGTGAGCGGGCGCAAGCGCGCCGCACAAGTCCTTAATCGATGCATAAGAAGTCCTTAAGCTGGCACACGCACCGAGGCGCTCAGTTCAAAAAAGGCGGGGGCGTCCTCAAGGTCAGAGTGACGGATGGCGGCCGACGACGAAGACTCACTTTGTGTCCACGGAGAGACCCTGTGGTGGGGACAGCAGACATGTTGGCATGCTAGCAACAAACATCAAGTCACACGGCACCGTCACGTGCCGGCAGGGGGCGCCGTCAACTCAAGTCAACCAACTCAGCTGTCATGGTGTCTCCCATACAAGTAAAAAAGTTAGAAATCATGACAAAAAATGTTTTTTTGTTTAAATAATTTGTTTATGAAGAGGCATGTACGCCGTCATAAAGATCCATCCAGAAGAAGATGGCGAGGAAAGTAGCAGAGCAGCAGAACAAGTTTTGACCTTGTTCACTCTCCCCACTAACAAAACACCCAGCCTTCATGCTGCTGCGCTGGTCCCGCCCCGTCATGAGAGCTCCCTCCTCATTGGCCTGCCAGCCTTGGAATCCCGCCTAAAAATAGACCTTAGCGCTTCCCCAATGGGCAGGGCGGCTGTCAATCAGATATCCAAGCCCAAATGCCGAGATCGTCCGTACTAAAACAATATTAAAAAACAAAACACGCCTTTACCTGTGGCCAAAGCCAAAGGTATCAACATAATAGAACAATTTCACTCCAAACACTACACCGAGGTTTTACTAGCTAGAAGCTCACGGGTTATGTAATTAGCCGGCTAGCTTGTACTTTCGACTTTATTGAATCGCCACTTTTGTGAGGAGCTAACATTGCTAACGCTTGTCGCCCAAAGCCTTTAAATCAGTAGATGAACGTTAGCTTGTTAGCATACATGCGGGTAAGAGTGCGTATGGTGTCAAGGTTGGTGACGTTGTGTCTCCTCACGGCGCCCGAGCTAGCAGGCATGCTAACATGCTAACAAGCTTTTGTCTTGCTCCAATTTGCGAGAACGGATGATAAATTGGCTTCAAACTGCCACCGGATGTGGATTTAGCAGAGAAGCGGTCACGCAGGACCGGTTACTGACCTCAAGAAAGGCTGCGGAGCGACTCCCTTCTCTGCCGGCAGCCCGGACGCCCTTCTTCGACACTCCCGGCACATGAATGACACCCCGCCGCCCCGAGTGTGAAAGCGAGGCCGCGGCGGAAGTGACGACACCTCGTCCTTGAGCAGCGGTTTTACCGAAATAGTTGCGCTGCTCTAAATGAAAGGACCAGGCCGGTTGGGATTGAAAATCAATCAGCTTTAATGATAACACGGCGTAGTTTTAAATGAATGTTTACTGGCACCCAGAGCGACATAACCATCTTTATTTGAAGTTGTGTTACTATGGTAACTAGCCACGTGCAAGACCTCGGCGAATGAAAGTGACGCAGCACGTCAACCACAATGTTCCAAAGATATTCCGGAAGCCGGAAGTGATGGCGTGATGCATTTTGTCTCAAATATTCCCCGCGTGATGAATGCTGTCACATGAAGAAGTGAACATAAAAAAAAATCACACACGATCTCTGATTCGCAGCCACTCCATTTGATTAAAATATTCTATCAAAGAAAGCCCAGGCACCGGAAGGGTGGCGTACTTCCTGGTTTGCATGTCAACAGGGTGACGTCATCAAGTACCAAGCGGTTGTTGATCTCCATTATCATCATTTTACAAACGCAAACATTCCCAGCTGAGGAAATGCCGCCACTGCAGTGACGTCATCGGGTCTATCACGAGACAAGCCGCACTGCATGCCGGGATGAGGCGTTCAAATGTCAGTGCAGACGTTTGCCAGCAGGGGGCAGCAGTGCTTTCGCTCAACCAACTTCCTGCCTAGTGGTCTCTCCTTTTTCTTCTTCCAGCAGCCAATCAGAGAGAAGAACATCTTTGTGTTTCCCAGGCTAGCCAACTAGCATTAGCGTCATCTTGCACCTGTGTCCTGGTGGTCACGAGGTAGCAGCTCCCAGTGGGCGGGGCTGAGCCGGCTAGACTGGCGGCGGCGGAGGGGGTCTTTGAGGCACCAGAGGCTGGGACGCCACAACGGGTTTGGGTTTCCTGGGTGGAAGAAAAAAAGCACACGTCTCACGGCGCCACACGGGTCACGTAGAGGTCACGTAGAGGTCACAGCGCGGCGAGGCTTACAGAGGAGGCGGCGGCCTGGCAGCGTATGACGGAGCGGCCCTGCTGGTGTCCTCTGCCTACAATCACAGAGAGAGTTAGACGCTGCCGCCATGGCGGAGGTGGCGGCTGGCGAGGGCCTTACCTGCGGCGGGAGCAGGTGGGCGTGATGCTGCGAGGGGAGCAGAAGAAGAAGCCATGAGGAAGTGAACAAAGGTACAACACGTAAGACGCGCGCCTCACCCCATCTCTGAGGACGCCGTCGCTGTTGTCCCGGGCGAAAGACGGTGGCTGAGCTCGGGGAGGCGGTCCTCTGCCGGGGTGGGCGGACACGGCGCCGTCGGGCCTGATGACACAACGCCAGTCAGAGGCGGGGAAATGACAGCGGCGATGTTTGGCACTCACTGGTACGCTCGTGGGCGGCCGCGGCCGAGGCGCCGCAGCAGTCGGTCCCTGCGCAGGAAGGCCAACGCCCCCAACGCCACCAGCGGCACAACCAGGAAGAAGAAGACCAGCAGGCCGTCCCTCAGCGACGTGTCTTTGTCTGAGGACATGGGCACGCGTCACCGCCACGAAGGCAGGGTGGGTGCGTTAAGTCCACGTACCGTTCCAGGTGGGGCCGCTGTCCACGCTTCCCCCGTAACCTTTCACCTCGCAGAAAGGCGGCGCCCAGCCGGCGTGGCAGTGACAGTTCTTGTTGTTGTTGCACACCTGAGAGAGAGAGAAAGTAGAGCTCGGCACGGGGGTCATGTGACTTGGGTGGCGGGCCGTGTCTCACCCCGTGCCCGTGACACTTGTTCTCCACGTCGCAGTCGAAGTTGAGGTCGGCGACGCCGCGACACTCAAAGTTCAAACACACCTGGAGGGGAGGGACAGCGCCATCAGCTCCGCCCTTCCTTCCTTCCTTCCTTCCTTCCTTCCTTCCTTCCTTCCTTCCTTCCCACCTCCTCACCTTGCCCTCTCCGCACTTGGTGCCCTCGTTCACCATGCCCGGGTCCGGCACGTCCGAGCCCAGCATGAAGTCCACGCCGTAGCAGACGGCGCCGCCGATGCGCGTGCTGATGATGGACGGCTCCATGCCGAAGGCCTTCACGCCCTGCACGTTGGAGCACTGCAGCTTCCCGCACAGAGCGTTTCTACAGCAACACAGGCAAGCTTCAGGTTGCGGCGGTGGGGAGGGGGTGTGGCTGAGGGGCGTCGCCACGGTTACCTGCTCTCGCACTTCCTGTAGTGGTAGCTCTGCTTGCCGCAGTTCCCGAAGCGATCGCCTTTGCTGTTAACGTCTTTGAAGCAGACCTCATCCGCCTTCTTGGCCTCTGGAAGAGGAAGCACACCCTCTTTCAGCACAGGACCCCCCTCCCCCAATGCCGCCCCCCACCCCTGAGGACAACTCACTGGGCCCGAAGATGCTCCGACACTGGTCGTCTGCATGCTGGCACCTGCCGTTGTAGCAGAAGGCCTGCTGGCTCCTGCACGGCTGACCGTTCTGCAACACACACACACACACACACACACACGTCACTGGGAGGGGGCCACCTTCACCTGAGGGCGGCGCCCCCCGCAGGCAGGAGGCCTCACCTGCACAAAGACGTCACTTTGACAGAGAGATGACGAGCCGTTACAGTACTCGGGCAGGTCGCACTCGTCCCTGCCGGCGCGACAAATCGTGCCGCCTGGTAGGAACTACACACACACACACACATGCACACACACGTGTCAGATGCACAGTCAGCACTTCCTTCCTTCCTTCCTTCCTTCCTTCCTTCCTTCCTGCACCTGACAGTTGTAGCAGCACTCTCCATCAGCACACTGAGCTCCCGGCTTCAGTCTGCACGTCTTAAACTCACAGCAGGGGTCGCTCTGGCACTCCTGGGGCGCACGCACACACACACACACACAGTTAGACCAGGTGTGTGTGCGTCACACTGTGCTCCTTCCAGACCTTCTGGGATCCACAGTCACACTCCTCGCCAAAGTCCACCAGTCCGTTCCCGCAGTAGGGGGCGCTGTAGGCCTCGTCGGGCTGCGGGACATTCAGGAGACACGACCCCCCCGTCACCAAGATCATCTTCTCAAAGTCGTCGGCGCTGCAGCTGCTGAAGTTTGCGGCGTCCCTGCAGGGACAGGAGACCACCTTGAAGGTCAAGGGTGACCATGACGACGACGTAGAAAATGATTTGGAAAAAGGATTTCTTTACAATAAATACTCGTGTTTTATCAACAATACACAAAAACTAGCCACGTATACATGGAGCCTAATATTCCAATTGTATTGGCTTTATTTGCTCAAAGGCAAAGAATTGAACCTTTGTATACACCTCATTATATTCATATTCCTTTCCCCAATCCAATCCATTATTTATACATGGAATATATGATAGGAAAGCTGATCATCACCTTCTGGGTATGCCTTTTAGCGTCATTAGAGACCTCTAGACATGACATAGCACCCCTATAGTCAACGTTACACTCCTATTACCCAACATGGTAGACATCATGGGAGAAATTAAGACATAGAAACTTGTTTCTGACCTTTTAAATACTTTTTTAACATTATTAGAGCCCTCTAGACATGAACTAACACCCCTATAGTCAGCTTTACACTCCTATTATCCAATATGGTAGACATCATAGGAGAAATTAAGACATAGAAACTTGTTTCTGATCATTTAATACATTTTTAACATTATTAGAGCCCTCCCGACATGAACTAACACCCCTATAGTAATCTTTACACTCCTATTACCCAACATAGTAGTCATGATGGGACAAATTAAGACATAGAAACTTGTTTCTGACCTTGTAAATACACTTTTTAACACCATTAGAGCCCTCTAGACATGACATAGCACCCCTATAGTCATCTTTACACTCCTATTACCCAATATGGTAGACATCATGGGACAAATTAAGACATAGAAACTTGTTGCTGACCTTTTAAATACATTTTTAACATGAGTAGAGCCCTCTAGACATGACATAGCACCCCTATAGTCGCCTTGACACTCCTATTACCCAATATAGTAGACATCATGGGAGAAAAGAGGACATAAAAACCTGTTTACCACCTTCTCAATACAATGTTTAACATCATTAGAGCCCTCTAGACATGACATAGCACCCCTATAGCGAGCCAATATAGTAGACATGATAGATACGCTTTTAGCATCATCCCCGGTAGCCATGAGACCAAGAGCTGATGGGCGTGTCTTACCTGGCTACGGAGTTCATGATGCAGGTGGGGGTGGGGCATGAGCACGTGCGCGTGTCGTCGTGGTTCATGCCGAGGTTGTGGCCCAGCTCGTGAGCCACGATGGAGGCGAAGGCGGCCACGTTGTTGTTGGTGAACTGGACACAGACAATGAGGTCAATGAGGAAGAGAGGACCTTTCAAAGTAAAGGTTTGGTGACGTACCGCATTGATGCCGCCGCCATGACTCCTGGAGCACACGGTGGAAACGTACGCCATCCCTGCCGTCACCCCGAAACTCTTCTTCCTGCACCACCATCATCATCATCAGCGTGTGTGTACATGTGTGTGCATGTGTGTACATGTGTGTACATGTGTGTGTGCGTGCACACTGACAGGATGAGCTGAGCCGAGTCATGGCGGCGGCGAGGCAGCAGTTCCCTCTCTCTCCATTGGGTGAAGCGACTCAGCACCTCGTCGGCTCCTCCCTCCGTGCTGATGAGGTTCTGCCTGGTCCAGATCTCCAGGCCCACCAGGACCACCCTGACGTTCAGCTGCACGTAGATCTGAGCGCATGTGCACGTGTGAGTGTGTGCACGCCATGCTGGTGTGTGTGTGTGTGTGTGTGTGTGTGCGTTTACAGCGTCGATGTAGTTGGCCAGGTGAACCATGTCCTCCCTCACGGCGCTCTCGTTGCTCCTCGTGGCCTTGAACTGCAACACAGCACCTCCTGGTTAGGCTAGGTGGGCGTGCACGTGGGCGCGCACGTGTCTCACCCTTTCGTTGTCCACCACCAGCAGGAGTTCCACGTAGTGGGTTCGATGGAGAACGGCTCGCTTCACCTGGACAGCACACACGTCAGCGCCTGTTTGTGTTGCACGTGTGCACGTGCGCACGTGCGCGCTCACCCTTCCGTGCCCGTGGATGCTTTGCTGCTCTGTGCGGTTGTGGGCGGGGCGAGCGTGCGGGGTGCCGCACTCCCGCGGCTGTGACGTCACATCCTGCAGGCGGTACAGCAGGTGCTGCTCAGGGGCGGAGTCTAGCGGCTCCATGGCGTAGCTGCCGTGGTCCAGATGCAACACGCCCCTGGCGGGACACACCCCCACACGGCGTTGGTCGCTACTCGGGGGCGGGAGTTGAGGGGGGGGGGGGGGGGGGGGTGTTTTGGTACCTGAGGCCGTCGCAGATGCTCATGGCGACAGACGAGCCCGCCATGCCCTCCACCACGCCGTGATAGTGGCAATGCTTCTGGACAGGCGGCACAGACGTGCGGCGTGCTCCGTCTTCGCCGTACGTGAAGACGGTGAAGTCGGCCGGAAGCAGCAGCCTGACAACGACAACAACATGTGTGGACACGCCGCCATCTTGGCCTGTTTTCACCGCAGCAACAACAAAAGGCGATGGAGGTCACGGCGCAGGCTGCTTATCAGCATGCAGATAGCGGCATGCGGCGAGCGGCGTAGCTATCGGCGGCGGCGGATGGCAACACGCTCCTTGGAGATAGCGACGGCGGCGGCGAGGGAGGCACTTACCCGTTCCTCTCCAGATGCACCACATGCTCGTGTCCCCCCACGCCGATCACGTACGACGCCTGCCGCAGGAAATCACATGGGTCACACACACGTGGGAAGTCGTGAGTTCAGAGGTCACAGCAACAAGTTCGCTCTCAGCACCTGATTGGGCGGAGAGCCATCGGCGTCCCTCCTCAGCCGGCCTCCGATTGGCCGAGGCACAGTCAGCTGATAGGCGGCCAGGTGCCGCGTCTGCCGGGCGTCTGACCCGGGAACACATCCAAGACAAGTCGTAAGGAGGTGTAACCACGGCAACCATCTTAGCGTCGCACTGTTGACCTCGACGGGACCACGACGCCGCGAGCTAAGCCGCTTAAAGATCAACCTGTCTGAGCGGGCGTGGCCGGCTGGTCAGGTGAGGCCCCGCCCCTTTTGAGGAGTCATTAAAATGGAGGAACAACTAAACAAACTAAGCTAGCTCAAAATGACGCTAAGAATTCTGTGGGACTTGAGACCAGATCTACAGTAAAGCTCTTAAGTCCAAACGGACGAAGGGGGGGGGGACCCTCACGTGTTCCTGGTCAGCTTGTCCGGGTGCGGTGAGACCTGTGTAGGTCACGTGACACCCCACACCTGCAGGGGTCTTAGATCGTGTCAACATCATCATCTAACGTCATCTACCGTGACGTAGGAAGTTGTTTAGCTTTAGCTTGTTTAGCTAGTACAACATTCTACATTAACTCGTGTGACCCCCCCAACCTAACCTCGACATTGACAACTTCCGGTCATCAGAAGCAGCAAAGAGCAGATTTCCAGCAGCTTCTCTCTTCCTCCCATGGTCGTCATCGTCTTCCTGGTTCCTCTTCGTGGAAGCTCGGCGGCGGTGAGCCCGCTCGGAGATTCATAGTCTGCCGCCGGGAGCGTTGGCCACCTCCGGCCGGGTCATCCTTGGGAGGGCTGGCTAGCTAGCTGGCTAGCTTGTCTTGGCTCCTCGGCGTCCCAAACCGACCTAGGACCCGCTTGACCCGCGAACGCAGTCACAAACACACGACGCGCCTTGGCGTTCGGGCGGTTCTCCGAAACGAGCGTCCGAAGCCCCCCGAGTCACGTCCTGAACGCACCTTCAAAATAAAAGCCCGCTTCCTATTAGACATCCGAAACAGGTTTGTTTTAACATTAGGGACTTTGCAGATTTAGAAACAAATTAAAATTTTAAATATTTTAAACTTTAATAGGACGCCCCTACCACGTTCGGACGGTTCTCCGGAGTGTGGGTCCGTAAAAGGCACTAAATGAACGCGCCTTCAAAATAAAGGTCAATTTCCTGTGGGACATTCGGAACAAGTTTCTACATTTGTGACTTTCGGGCCCACCGGAAGAATCTTCAGAAACGTTCTAGAAACGTTTTATACTTTTAAGCCTTAGCGTTCGGGTGGTTCTCCGGAATGAGCCGATGTGTCCGCCCTGAATGAACGCACCTTCAAAATAAAAGTCAATTTCCGGTGGGACAAGTTTAAGCACGAGAAATACTTTACCACCCTCACAGAGATAAAAGTCATGTCATTACATCGAATAAGAAACGAGCACGCCAGCTAGTGTGTCAACTCCCGTGGACACAATGCATTGTAACAACGAGGGTAGCGGTTCCTGTCACGTGACAAACCCCGGAACACACAGTGACCATTCAGAGTTATACAAAACTTTATTTGTATCCGATGTTGGACGAGGGGGTAGAGTGATGATGCTAACATAAACATTCAGGTAGCAGAAGAGAAAAGTCCACTAAACTACAAAGTGCTGCATTTCTCAGACCCCCCCCCCCATCCTTCAGTTTTCCAATTCCAATTCCAGGATAAGTTTGGTGAGAAAGAATAAAGTGAGCCATGTCCCGCCTAACAAACCCATCTACTGACGGCCATCTTGACGAGGATCCGGTGCTTACTCTTTGGAACCCATCTGGCGGTAGAGCTGGATGGTCAGGCACTGGATCTCAGGGTCCCCGGGTTTGATGTCGATGGCCTTCAGGAACGAGGTCAGCGCCTCGTTCAGTTTGCCCTGGCTGAAAAACTCATGGCCCCGAGTCACCAGGGACTCGTACGTGTCCCCAGATGAGGACTTGATGACTTTGTCCGGCGCCGTGTCCGCGGCGCACGGCTCCATCCTCTCGGAGGACGCTAGCTCGGGCTCGCCGGTGGATTCCTCCGGGTTACCGTCTTCCTCCTCTTCTTCCTCTTCCTCCTCTTCCACCTCCACCTCGTCGGAGCACTTCTCTGAAATGTCCTCGGCGGGGTCCTCGTCCTGCTCCTGCTTGTCCATGTCTTCAATGATGGAGTGCAGGAGCGAGTGGCGTGACGCCACGGAGGTGTTGCGTCCGATGCTCTTCCTCAGCCTGACGGGGGAGGAGCCGGGCAGCCCGGACTTGGGCGTGGAGGACCCCAGCAGCTGGAAGGAGTTGTTGATGGACTTGGGCCGGTCGCCGTACTCCTCATCGCTGTCATACAGGACGCCGCCTTTTTTCTTCTTGGACGCCATGACCACGGACTCGTCCGCTTCGGAGACCTGGGACCGGGACAGGCTCCGTCCGAGGGCTTCTTTTTGCTGCCTCTCCGTCAGGGACACGTCCACGTCAAAGGCGCCATCCGTCTGGAGCTGAGACAGCAGCTTCCTCTCCTCGTCCTCCACGGTGCTCTGGTAGGAGATCTCGCTCTCCTCCAGCTGCAGGTTGAAGTTTCCTTCGATGAGGTCCGAGCCCGCGCTGCATCTGGACCAGGAGTCCACCTTGAGGCTGGAACAGGATGACTGCGCGGCGGAGAGCCTGTCTTTCCCGAAGGACTCCCCGACGGCGTCGGCGTCGTGTTCCTCCCGGCCGACCCCCTCCGTCAGAGACAAAGACCCAAACATGTCCTCGGTGGAGCGGTGGCCCACGTGACTCTTCTCCGGCTGGTCTTGCGACTCGGTGTCGCTGCCGGTCAGATCGATCGGGGCGTTCCTTTCTTGGGCGTCGTCGCTCTTGCCGGAAGTGGTGCGGGGGCGTGGCGACAGGGCGGACCTGGGTCTGGGTTTCACGGGTTTGTTCTCATGAGATCGTTCTTTGCGCTCGCTCCCCGGCTGTCGGCTCCACGCCGGCTCCGTGGTGGCCTCCACGCTGGTCGCGAACTGCATCTGGAGGTCCGACTCCGCCTTCACCAGCTCTTGGGCCTTCTGGACCCGATCCTCGATGTAGTTCTGCTCCGCTTTGTCGTGCAGGGAGTCCTCGTGGTCGGTGTTGAGGGAGAACATGAGGTCGTGATCGGAAATGCCGAACATCTCCATGGTGTGGAGGCGGGCGATGTGGCGGTCCAGCTCCGGGTCGGTGAGCCTGTGCTTGGAGTGCATGGACTGGAGCAGCTGCTGCGTGGACGAGGAGCGCGTGTCCTCCAGGGTGAAGAGCTCCTTCAGCTCCTGCTTGCTGAAGTAACGGAAGGGGTTCTTCTTGTCGCCCGTGTTCTGCCTGATGAGCGAATCCTTGAAGACCTGCCGCCTGTAGATCTTCTCCTCCACCGTGCCGCACGTGATCAGCCTGTAGATGACCACGTTGGCCGTCTGGCCGATGCGGTACGCCCGGTCCACCGCCTGGGCGTCCGTCATGGGGTTCCAGCTGGGGTCGAAAATGACCACCCGGTCGGCTCCCGTCAAGGTGATGCCGACCCCGCCCACCTGCGTGGTGAGAAGGAAGACGGAGTAGGAGTGGTCCCTCTGGAAGAGCGTGATGAGGCGCTCCCGCTCCGCCACCTGAGTGATGGACCCGTCCAGCCTGAGGGCCTTGACCCCTCGGTTCCTGAGGATGCGCTCCATGATGTCCAGCACCATCCTGTAGTGAGCGAAGACCAGCGTGCGGTGACCTTCCTCCCGGAGACGTTCCAGGAGAGCAAACAGGAAGACCAGCTTCCCCGATTCCGATATGAGCGTCTTGTCGGGAATGTTGGCGATGGTGTGGCCGCCCATCTCGCCGTCGCTGCTCTGCTGCCTCTTGGAGGGGCTGTCCTTCAGGCCCAGCTTGGCGATGGCCCGAGCGGAGAGCAGTCTCGGGTGGTCGCACAGCTTCTTCAGGAGGGTCAGCTCGGCCAGCGGGGACCTGGAGGTCATGAGCAGCTCCTTGATGTGGTCCAGGGATATGAACTTCCAGTAAATGTCTTCCTGGATGCGACTGAGGTACGTCCAGACAATCAAGTCGTTCTTCCTGGTCAGCGAAGGCATGGCGGTCTCGGACTCCTTCTGGTCTTTCCTCCTGGCCCCCTTGGCCCCTTGCGACCTGCGCTGGACCTCCTCTGCGTGTTTATTCTGCTGCACCTCAGACTTGGTCCTGCGTAGGAAGTAGGGCTTGATGATGGTCATGAGGTTCTCGGACATCCTGGACCCCAGGGCCCGCTCCCCCGGAGTGGCGTCCTTCTCCCGCGCTCGGGTGATGGGGTTCTCGTACTGCATTTTGAAGGTCTTGGCCGTGCCCAGCAGAGTTCCCTGGCAAGCGAAGTTAAAGAGGGCCCACATCTCCCGGAGGTGGTTCTGCACGGGGGTGCCAGTGAGCAGCAGTCGGTTTCTGGAGGGGACGGCCGAGGCGCTCTTGGCCGTTTTGGTGGTGCTGGTCTTGATCTTGTGGGCCTCGTCCAAGATCACGTAGTCCCACGTGAACTCCCGGCCCTGGTAGGACGACAGCAGCTGCCAGTTGTTGATGAGCATCGTGTACGTGGTGATGATCACGCCGCTCTTCCTCTGGATCTTCTCCAGGTTCCTGCTGCGCTCGGCTTTGCTGGTGCCGTGATACTCTTTGACCCTCATGCCCGGGGTCCACTTGGCAAACTCCTTGGTCCAGTTGCTGATGAGGGACGTGGGCATGACCAGCAGCGCGTGTTTCACCAGCTCGCTGTCGTACATCCCCGACAGGAAGGAAATGACCTGGATGGTCTTGCCCAGACCCATGTCGTCTGCCAGGATCCCGCCTTTCTTCCCGTCTCGGTAGAGGCCGTACAAGAAGGCCACGCCGTCCCTCTGGTAGTTGTACAGCTTCTGGTAGAGGTCCTTGTAGAGCATCAGGCCGCTGTTGTTCACGTCCACGAACTGGTCGGCGTCGTCGTCCTCGGAGGAGCTCTGCGACAAAAGCTCCTCGATCTTCTCGATTCTCTTCTGCAGCTTTTCGCTGTGCTGGATTTTGTCGGCCATTTTGAAGAGCTCCAGAGCCTTGCCCAAGTCTCCTTGCCTGGCGACGTCTTTCCCCTGTTGAATGTACCTGCCGGCAAGACACATCAGCGCTTCAGTCCCACATCGGCCATATTGGAGCGCCGGCTTCCACTGACGGGATGTCAATGTGATGACCGGTCCGGTGTTGTGCTAGCGTTAGCCATTTAGCATCAAAGTCATCACAACCCTTATGGGTTCCCACATAGTACCAGCATTCGGGGGCAAGTATGAGGGGAAAGAAAAAGGGGCGGGTCCATCCAAATACATCCATGCTGCCATCTTTGTATCGGAGAACATTAGGACGGTGCGTTCAAGGACTATTCTCCGCTCACAATAAACATTCAAAAAGGGTGGGATTTCTAATGATTAGTTCCAGTGATAGTTCTAAAATGACTAAAATGTGATTAATCGCCATCAAATATTTTAATGGCTTGACAGCTCTCATAATAACAGGTACTCAACCTTATCATCTATTTATACTCCTCACGTGACACATAAATATTCTATAAAATACATCTCTTTGAATGTCATATCTTTAAGACGGATATTTATTGAGTATAAAATGGTTTCATATGAATAAGAATAAACGAGGAAAGCCAAGGGTTTTGATGTTTCAGGACATATTTTCATCTGCGGTAGCTCGTTGTGACCACTAGATGGCGGTGTTTAGCGTGTGACGTGTTTCGTGGCGACTTAAAAAAATGTTTTCTTTGTGATATTAACAGTGTTTGAATGTGTGTCATGTGACATTTACATCCGCTAACAATGATTCATATTTCATATTGCATTTTAATTTCTGGTGCTGGTGTATGAAAATCCACGTGGCATACTTAGAGATGGCTAATACCCTTAAGAAGAGTGATTCAAGTATTATTAGGAGTATGATTATGATGACAGTATTATTATTGTTACCTGTTATAGCCTTCCATGGTGTCCTTTGGCTCCATGGATAAACACCTGGGAGGACAAGTGGGCTGTTAGCTTCTACTTAGACTACGACTTATATGTAACATTCATAACATGCAGGCTAATGCTAACTCTCGTGGCGTCAACATCGACTTACCTCTCCATCTTTTTGTTAATGTCATCCACGTCGCCATTAAAGTATCCCCCGTTCATCTCGGAACCGTAGTCTTGGACCGGAACCACAGCAAGTCCTGCGCGTTAGCGATGAAACTAAAGATAAGTCGACGTAGGACGCGTATTGTTTTGAAACACAGCTCGCCCCGCCAAATCCCTTGAATCCAGCACAGACGACGTGGTGACGTCGGGTACAAAGACGTTGTCCAATCGGAGAGAAGGACGATCGAACAAGGCGGGGCATTGAGCTGAGCGCAGCCAATGAAACGAGTTGCCGACACACGACACGGAAGTGGCCCTTTGTAGCCTTTCACCGGCAACGTAAATAAAAACAACAAATTGGATTTTTCTGCCGTACTGAAAATATTCCGATTTTCCGCACACTGAGAAAACTTGCTATGTTTTGATGTTTGTAGGTGACGTTGAAACGTGACGTTACGTTAGAAGATGGAAAAAAGTGTAAAGCCTTGTCATAGGAACGTTTTAAAGCACTAATCGTTCAACACCACTACCGCTATTAAAGTCTGTCTGAGTGTATAGCGCTATTATTGGTACATTTTTATTATTATTGTTACATTTATGAGCACCTATGATGTCACTTCCTCTTTGTCAAAGTGTCTAATTTAGATTAGATAGACTTTTTTATTGTCATTGCACAATAACACAGCAGTGAAATTGCCAACTAAATGTCTTGCCTGGCCCCTGTATCATTTTCATAGCTAGACACCTATATAAACATGTGTTAGCATTCTAAGGTTAGCACATTAGCATTGCCAGCATGTTACCATCATCATAGTAGCATTTTTAGCCATTTTCGTAGCTAGACACCTATATAAACATGTGTTAGCATTCTAAGGTTAGCACATTAGCATTACCAGCATGTTACCATCAGCATAGTAGCATTTTTAGCCATTTTAATAGCAAGACACCTATATAAGGACATGTGTTAGCATTCTAAGGTTAGCACATTAGCATTGCCAGCATGTTACCATCAGCATAGTAGCATTTTTAGCCATTTTTAAAAGCAAGACACCTATATAAAGACATGTGTTAGCATGCTAAGGTTAGCACATTAGCATTGCCAGCATGTTACCATCAGCATACTAGCATTTGTAGCCATTTTCGTAGCTAGACACCTATATAAGGACATGTGTTAGCATGCTAAGGTTAGCACATTAGCATTGACAGCATGTTACCATCAGCATAGTAGCATTTTAGCCATTTTTAATAGCAAGACACCTATATAAAGACATGTGTTAGCATGCTAAGGTTAGCACTTTAGCATTGCCGGCATGTTACCATCAGCATACTAGCATTTGTAGCCATTTTCGTAGCTAGACACCTATATAAAGACATGTGTTAGCATGCTAAGGTTAGCACATTAGCATTGCCAGCATGTTACCATCAGCATAGTAGCATTTTTAGCCATTTTTAAAAGCAAAACACCTATATAAAGACATGTGTTAGCATGCTAAGGTTAGCACATTAGCATTGTCAGCATGTTACCATCAGCATACTAGCATTTGTAGCCATTTTTGTAGCTAGACACCTACATAAAGATGTATGTTACCATGCTAAGGTTAGCACATTAGCATTGCCAGCATGTTACCATCAGCATAGTAGCATTTTTAGCCATTTTCATAGCAAGACACCTATATAAAGACGTGTGTTAGCATGCTAAGGTCAGCACATTAGCATTGCTAGCATATTAACATCAACATAGTAGCAATGTTGTTGTAGTTGTACTAGCATGTAGCATGTAGCACCAGGGTTAGGGTTAGGGTCAGAGTCAGGCAATGCCCCGCATGCTGCCCAGGGGTCAGTCCGTACGTGGACCCCTTAGGCCAGCTAGCACGCCACTATGCGGACCAATGGCGAATGCCGGCGAGGCCAACAGCGTGCTGACTGACAACTGCCAGACCTTCCACCTCGCCGTCGCCCCGAGTAAGCATCTGGCTTCCAAAGACAGCCTGGAAGGAGATAGCCAAGCTGGCGTACAGGAATAGCCACGCTATCTAATAAAGATAATCTGGGGTGCCTGAGCTTGCCTGTGAGACAAGAATGAGGGCTATCCGAACCCAATATGGCGGCGACACCCCACTACCTGATATGACTTATTTCAATTGGGAGATTTGCGCTGCTTTTTGGGGGCCACCGTGAACTTGGCCAGTCTGAGCGCCCCCGACGACCCCCCCCCCCAACACAACATTTACGACACAGAGCTTTCAAGCCGTGTTTTTATTGATTGGATCTGCTCATTGGATCATATAGATGATGGAGGTTCTTCCCGTGGTGACCTCTGACCTCATCCGGCCAGGATGTGTTTGACAAACTCCGTGTAGTTGACGTGTCCGTTGGCGTCCTCCTGTCCCGCCATCAGCCGGTCCACCTCGTCCTCCGTCATCTTCTCCCCCAGCGTGGCCAGGACGTGGCGGAGCTCCGCCCCCATCACGGTGCCGTTTCCTTCCTTGTCGAAGACCCTGAGACCCTCCACGAAGTCCTCAAAGTGGGCGTTGTCCTTGGCGCGGGCCACGTGCTGCAGCACGGGCAGGAAGCCGTCAAAGTCCAGCAGCCGGGTGTGCAGCTCCTCGGCTTTGGGCTGACCCAGCAGCTTCAGGACCTCCTGGTTGGTGGGGTTGTGGCCCAGGGCGCGCATCACGTCGCCGCACTGACCGTACGTGATCTTCATCTCGCCCGTCGGGGTCTCGTCGAACAGCGTGAAGGCCTCGCGGAACTCTTCTATCTGCTCGGCGCTGAATTCCACCACCGTGCTTTTCAGGTCCACCGGAGCTTCCGGCTCAGGTTCTGGCGCCTTCGGAGGGGGCGCTGGGGTCTCCTCTTTGGCCTTCTTTGCCTCCGTGCTCTTCTTTGCTTCCACTTTCTTGGGGGCCATGTTGGCGAGCGGCGGCCGGACGGCGCATGACCTTCTTATAGGCGGCGCCGGGCCCGGGGGGGCGGAGCCACACAAGCGGCCAGGATGACCAAAGATGGAAATGAAGATTGGAATAGAAACTCTTAACCACCAGAATGTTCACCCTGATAAGCAGGATTAGAGGAGAGTGTGAAGGATCCGCCTCTCCGGGACCCGGACGTCTCCATGGTGACCATGACGGACACATGTCACTCACTCTAACCAGCTAGCTCCATGGGCTGCTGGATGCTAACATCCTTGATTGAAGGACACTCGTCCACCCAAATGGATGGGACAGTGTGGAGTTTACGGATGTTCTTTCATCCCGTCTCGTGTCTGGAGACTCGGTGTTCCACCCGAATGGGAGGCGTGTCTTCATGCAAACACGTCCCCAGGGATGCCATGGTTTAATCAGACTAACTCCCCAGTAGGTACCAGTAGGGGCCCTGACAGGGTCTGTTGACCTTTTGGACTAAAAGAGTTTCTGAGCCAGTGGCGGAACCTGAGGAACAAGACAGGGTCTAGGTGGAACCGGCCCCAGGTCAGCTTGAGACTTTTATTGGGGACAAGTGTCCCCAAGAAGTCGCAGTCGCACTTTTCACTCCGCAGCAGCACCGCTTTGCAATACCGAGTACACAGATTTTAATAAGCAGAAATAAGCTATTCTTGGGTATTGCTGGTAATACTTGCATATTGATGCAGAAGGAGTTAATACTTGCATATTGATGCAGAAGGAGTTAATACTTGGATATTGATAAGTCATGAGTTAATAATTGGATATTGATAAATCATGAGTTAGTACTTGGACATTGATGAATAATGAGTTAGTACTTGGATATTGATGAATAATGAGTTAGTACTTGGATATTGATGAATAAGAAGTTACTACTTGGATATTGCTGAATCAGGAGTTAGTAGGTGGATATTGCTGAATAACGAGTTAGTACTTGGATATTGCTGAATGAGGAGTTAGTAGGTGGATATTGACGAATAACGAGTTAATACTTGGACATTGCTGAATAACGAGTTAGTACTTGGATATTGCTGAATAAGGAGTTAGTACTTGGATATTGATGAATAATGATCCAATGCTTGGACATTGATAAATCCAGCCCTAATGAGTTCATACATCAGCCTGGGCTGTGGGGGGATGGTCCAAAGTATATAGAAATATATACAAATATACATACAAGTATATAGAAATATACATAGAAGTATATAGAAATATACATAGAAGTATATAGAAATATATATAGAAATATACATAGAAGTATATAGAAATATACATAGAAGTATATAGAAATATATATAGAAATATACATAGAAGTATATAGAAATATACATAGAAGTATATAGAAGTATATAGAAATATACATAGAAGTATATAGAAATATATATAGAAATATACATAGAAGTATATAGAAATATACATAGAAGTATATAGAAATATACATAGAAGTATATAGAAATATATATAGAAATATACACAGAAGTATATAGAAATATACATAGAAGTATATAGAAGTATATAGAAATATACATAGAAGTATATAGAAATATATATAGAAATATACATAGAAGTATATAGAAATATACATAGAAGTATATATAAAGCAGAAGCTTTGATGTTTGTAGGTGACGTTAGAGGATAAAAGGGTGAAAGGCGTGTTGTCATAGCAACCATTCAACACAACTATTGCTGTCTGTCTCGTCATAGTGTTCCTGTCATCCAATCATTGTGATGATTGACGTGTCCATAAAGTCTTTCAGGTTGATGACATCATTACCCAAGCAGCTCGCTTCGTCTTTTATGTCCTATCGTATCCATGGCACGCGCACGCACACGCACACACAAGCACACACACACACACACACACACACACACACACACACACACACACACACACACACTCACACACACGGTAGAGTGAAAAGTGACAGGACTTGATCAGAAATAAAGATCATATGACCAGCTCGGTTTCACAGCAACTGTCCAAACACACACACACACGAGGTGGATGTTTGTGTTCCATTGGTGCTCCATCGGTGTTCCATCAGTGTTCCATTGGTGCTCCATCGGTGTTCCATCAGTGTTCCATTGGTGCTCCATCGGTGTTCCATCAGTGTTCCATCGGTGTTCCATCAGCCATCATCATCCATCAGCGTTCCTCCCACACGGACGTCTGCTATCAGCCAGAACCAAGGTTGGTGTTTAAATCCCATTTTATTCATCTTATTTCCTCCTAGCGCTCCATAAAAGACCACAAATCCTTGACACCCCCCCCCCCCCCCCCCCAAGAGAGATGAGCCTGGCGCTGATCCACGACAGACAAAACATCAGGAGCTTCTGGGAGAACAGGATCCACGTCCACCACCAGCACGCCGCCAGCGAGGAGCGCAGGATGAACGCCAGCGCCCTCCACAAGTCAGCACCGCCTCCATCGCATGGGCTGGATCCGTTTGTGCTAGATGACTAGAAAGGACAGCTCTGGTCCCACCTGATAGGACAGTTCTAGTCAGACCTGATAGGACAGTTCTAGTCTGACCTGATAGGACAGTTCTAGTCAGACCTGATAGGACAGTTCTAGTCAGACCTGATAGGACAGTTCTTTGATCCTAATTGTGATTCATCATCTAAACATTTCCATCTCCTAATTTGGACGTTCTACCAGCAGTGCTCCCCCCCCCCCCCCCCGTCACCCCCCCCACCCCCCCTGTCCCGCGCTAACCCCAACACCACCATGACAGATAATCCCACTGCTATCCGTTACTAATCCCCCCATCTCACGTACCAAGGAGACCGCCCCCCCCCCCCCCCCCCCCCCGTCCTAATTGTGTGTCTAACATGGCGGGTGATGAGTGATGGGGGGGGGCGTTTAGCTAGCTGAGGGCATCAGAAAGGTCTAAAAGGACACGGGAAGCGCGTGTGTGATTGTCATTTGCCAAAGTGAATAATCCCCAACACGGTGGGCGGGTGGGGGGTGAGGGGGGGGGCATGGGGGGGCAGCTGCCTCGTCTCGGCTCGCCAACATGGCGAGCGCGAGGTGACGTGGTTCGTCTCCCTGGCGGCGTGTCGCTGACCCGTGTCTTCCTGTCCGCCAGGCTGCGGGGGGAGTGGCTTACCTGCCTGGAGAAGCGGAACAAGCACCTGAAGAGCCTGAAGGACGGCCTGGTGCCCAACAGGAAGCCGGAGGCCACCCCATGTCCTTGAAAGAATGACACAATAAAAGCGTCCTTTCACAATAAGAGTCAGTAGAGGCTGTGCAGAGGTAAGACGGACGTCTTCCTGCTCCTGTCCAGGAGCGCATCTCTCAGGGCGGGACGCTGGACTTTGTGCCAGAGGTAGCGGGGGTTGTCCACGGGCGGCGGGTGCGGGGCGGGCGGCGTCTCCAGCGCCACGCCATCCTCGTCACGGCGGGCGGCGTCGGGCTCCAGCGCCACCAGCGTGTTGAAGCACACGCCGTCCGTCTTGCCGTGCTGCCGCCCGTTGTGCTGCAGGCTGAAGACGCCCAGCGTGTTGACGCTGTGCTCGTAGTACGACGACGGCACGGCGTCCTGCGCCACCATGTTGGACGCCCAACTGACGGCGTGCGTCTTGACCGCCGCCGCCACGGGGAGGTGGGGCCGCGGGTCTGCGGGGACACGGCAGAGGGGGGTTGGGCGGCGAGGAAGGGTACGCGAGGGCGGGGACGGCGTTCGGATACCTTTGATCAACAGGATCCAGACCTGCTCCTCCGGGGCGGTGAAGACCAGGACCAGTCTCTGGACCACGTGGCGGCAGCTCAGGTCCGTGGGCAAGGTGGCGGGATGCCAGGGGTCCCGGTGGTACCTGAATGCACCGCAGGGTCAGAAACACGGCAGAGTCACGTGACGCCTGACTCCGCATCGTACTTCAGCCCAAACTCGATGAGTCTCAGGATGTCCCGCCCTCTGAGGGGGAGGGGCGTGCGTCTATCCCACCAGGCGGCCTGAAGAGACTCCTGATCAGCCGCCGATGGACTCTTGATGGTCCCGCCTGCAAGCATAGTGTATAGGTGACTATAGGGGTGTTATTTCATGTCTACAGGGCTCTAATGCTAAACAGGTTGTCCTTCTATTATGTCTACTATAGGGCCGCGCGGTAGATAAGTGGTTAGCATGTAGGCCGCACAGTCAGGAGATGGTTTCGATTCTCCACTTGGGCATCTCTGTGCATGCCCGGCTTTTCTCCGGGTACTCCGGTTTCCCCCATTCCAAAAACATGCTAGCATGTTAGCTTCATAGGTATGAATGTGGGTGGAAATGGTTGTTTGTCTATATGTGCCCTGGGATTGGCTGGCCACCAGTCCAGGGTGGACCCCACCTCTAACCCCCGACCCTATAGGGGTGTTATTTCATGTCTGGAGAGCTCTATTAATGTTAAAATGTATATTTAGAAGGTAGTAAACTGGTGTCTTTGTCTTATGTATTTTTAGGTATACTATATTGGGTAATAGGAGTGCAGAGGTGCACATAGGGGTGCTATTTCATGTCTGGAGAGCTCTATTAATGTTAAAAACTGTATTTAGAAGGTGGTGAACTGTTTTGTTTATGTCCTATTTTGTCTTATGTCGGCCATATTTGGTAATAAGCGTGAAGAGGAGACTATAGGGATGCTACGTCATGTCTGGAGGGCTCTATTAACGTTCATAAGCATATTTAGAAGGTGGTAAACAGGTTTTGGATGTCTTATTTCCAATTATTATGTCTACTATATTGGGTAACGGGAGTGTAAATGTGACTATAGGGGTGCTATTTCATGTCTAGAGAGCTCTATTAATGTTAAAAACTGTATTCAGAAGGTGGTAAACTGTTATTTTATGTCCTATTTTCTCTTATGTCGGCCATATTTGGTAATAAGCATGTAGAGGAGACTATAGGGATGCTACGTCATGTCTGGAGGGCTCTATTAATGTCTAAATGCATATATAGAAAGTTGTAAGTTCTTATTTTATCTTATATATAAGAGACACTATAAAGTATCGTAGCAGGTGCAAAGCCCCGCCCACATGCGTTGCTGACCTGTGACCTTGGCCAGGAAGATGAAGCGGATCCACTGCGGTCCCTGCTCCTGGATCAGCAACAACGTGATTGGCTCACACTCAAACCCCGCCTCCTCCTTCACCTGCACACAAGCAGGCGTCCAATGCTGCGCCCTGCGGATGGATGGAAGGGGCGGGGCTCACAGAGACTCACCTCCCTCAGCAGCGCCTCCTGCAGGCTCTCGCCCACTTCCACCCTCCCTGCCGGGAGGTACCACTTCTTATAGCAGTCCTGCTTGGCCTCCTGGACCATCAGTACTTCCTCCTAAATGATATGAAATGAATAATGAGTGTCATGGTGGACTTAGCTCCTCCCCCCCCGGCGGCGTCAGGGACCGTGTGGTTGAAGATGACGGCGCAGACGATGTAGGAGACGTTGTTCCTCAGCGAGGCCGGCTTGCTCTGCTCCAGGCCCACGTCACACGCCGTGACCTCTGACCCCTGGCCGCTCAGCAGGAGCTGCACCTCCTCCTCCACCCGCTCAAGCTCCGCCTCCATGGCCCCCTAGCGGCGAAGGGCAAGAGAAGCACTCTATCAAAGTACACCACTCCGACACAGAAAGACGACTAATTCTATTTAATACTCACCAGAAAAGTCCTACTACTACCTCAAAGGATAGTCAACGGATTTTTATATCAGCCTCATCAAGTCAATATGAAGGTAAAAGACGTCAATGGGCCGATAAAGCAGCGTCTAACTTCGGCAAATATCTTCAAAAGAATGCCATTGTATCATCAGATATTTATTTATGATATTAGTTATTAAACACAGTTATACTCGATACGAAAAGCTTCTAATGTGGGTTTTAACCGAAAAGAAAACAAACCTGCGATGCTATGTTTTGACATTTCAGCCGTAATGCTAACCGGAAGTACTCCGTCTTTCACTTTGGAGTTTGTCAGACTAAAAGCCTTCGTTGACACATTTTTGCGACTTAAATCGGAGTTAAATCAAACTAAAATATATGTAGATGTGTATGGTTTGTGACACAATGTCACGATCATATAGCTATTTGCTGTTTCTTCTTTTAGTCGGCATTTGTTCCGTTTTTGAATGAAACCACCGGAAGCTGGGGTTTCATTCCGCTGTCACGCCCACAAAGGTCAACGTTAGCTAACTTACGCCAAGCTAGGCTAACCGAGGCAACGACGTCAAGGTTGTTTTTTCGTCTTTCCCGCTGCCCTGGTCTTGTAAACGGACACCGACTGACTTGTGAGGTTTTCTTTTTGTTGCTCTTTTTTTTGTCTTAGTGGCAGAATAAGCTGCGTTCAAGAAGCTAGGGTTCAACATTTTCTCCTCACAGTAGGTACCGAACATGCTAACATGATAGCATACATGCTGTGACTAGCGTCCTCGTATTGTACTTCATTAACAAAGTTATTATTTTATATCATGTGTGCATGTATGGTTCAATTGCTTCCTCTTTGTTGGTGTGAAAGTCCTAGTCGTAGTACTTTTCTACTATATTGCTACAACTGTAATACTAGTATACTCAGAACACAGGTCAAATGTTGGTTTAAGTAAAAGACAGCTGTTACCATGGTGACCACATGGCATCCATGTCAATCACCTCAAGTTGTGTGTTTGGTTCCTCCAGACGTCCATGCGGAGGACATGACAGCGATCCGGCAGACAATGCACGTTTAGCCGCAGCCACCTTCCTCTTGAAGGGCCATGGCGCGGCACAGCAAGCTGCAGAAGCAGGTCCTGGAGCTCTACCGACAGTTCCTGCGAGCCGGCCGTGACAAGCCGGGTTTCCTCCCCCGAATCCGCGACGAGTTCAGGGAGAACGCCGGCATCAAGAAGACGGACGTGATGCACATCGAGTACCTGTACCGGCGCGGCCAGAGGCAGCTGGAGCAGCTCCGGGACGTCAACACCAAACAGCTGGGCTCCTTCTCCAAAAGTAAAGAGCACAGCTGATCTGTCACGTGACCCGGGACGACGAAAGACTTTTGACCGACTGGCTCATGTTTTGGTCTTGACCGCACATCCAAATAAAACTGGTTTCTACTGAAATACATCAAACGACCGGAAATGTATTTATTTAATACATACATGACATTTGTTAGTAGTTCCGCCCCCACGTGCACCAAAAGATAAAGCAAACAAACATTGAAACTCTTGTAGTGCCACGCTGTGGCCGCTGGGTGGCAGCAGCGGCCTACCATCACAACCGCTCGGCAGGAAGAAGAAGAGACGTAAACAAGTACAGCTTCACCGTCACTCACATCCGCGTAAAAAAGTCCCATTTGGGACTTGGATTCAAGTCATTTGTCCCATTTTTGTGCGGCTTTCCTGATCCCAGATGGCGGCGTCCGGAGGGCAGATGAGCAACATGGAGTTACTCCAGCAGGTGAGGCGGAAGTCCGACACCCATCTGATGTTGACGTTATTGTGACTTTTCCGCTTGATCAACGCTCACGTTTGTTGTTGTCACATCATTTCACTCCACTCCTCTAAAGTTGTTGACTTTTTGATAAGCAAGAAAGGTAGTCTCGATGCAAACATGTCTGACGAGACCAAATGTTAGCATGCTAAAGCTAACTTAGCTTGCGTAAAAATGTTCGTAAAAGACGATGAAAGATTGATTTATTTTTCCCCTTATTTGTATTTTCATACCTTTACTTTGTGTTTATTGTGGAATTGACTTGAAATTGTTGCCACTTTCGTACGTATATACTCTTCGTATGTGTAGTGTTCGAAGAACTCCTCCGCCATGTTGAACGTTCCCTACAGGCGGCGCTGCTCAAGTGGTTGAGCTCCCAGAGCGAGGAGGACCGCGGCCTGCTGGCGGCGCTGACGCGTTTCCGGGTGGCCAGGGACCTGTTTGGCCGCCTCACGGGCCAGGACCAAGTGGACGCCTACAGGGTGGGTGCCGGCGCCGGTGACGTCACACGTCACCTTTAAACGCGTTACCTTTAACTACTCTGTGTGTGTGTGCGCCTGCGCAGAGGGAGTGCATCATGAGCGTGGCGGAGTTCGTGCGCGAGAAGCCACGAGCGTCTCAGGCCGACATCAACGCTCACGTGGAGAAGTGCGTGGTGTTGTTCGCCGCCCGGGTCAAAGCTGCCGAGGCGGCCCCGCTCTTCTGACTTATTATTTTGATTATATTGATTGTTATGGAAGCCATTTTCCTGATAGAACATGTACGATGTGAAAATAAATCAGTCATATTTGATACTACTTGTTGTGATGTATTGTTGTGGTGTGTTGTCATTGTTAGCGTGCTAGCTTAGCTAGCAGGCTATGTAAAGGTGATGGTGTCATGTGACATACACCGTGATCACGTCTGCTGCTAAAAATAACACACACACACACACACACACAGTGAGTCAACAAGTTAGCACTGGTGAAGTCGTTTGAAGAGGTAGGAACTATTTTTTCTTCTTGTAGCTAACAAAGATCATCTATTCCATAACATCTACAAATGGAGTTTGTTTGCGTTCCTATCTTTGCCACTCACACCTGCGGGTGTTCTTCCAGGTGGCCGTGGAGCGTGATGACGTTGGAGAGGAAGGTGCACGTTCCCGCCTACGACGTGTTGGCGGTGAGGAGCTTGTGGGAAGTCCGTGTGAAGAAACAGCAGCAGCGCCAGAGGAAGGAGCATGAGAGGAAGGAGAGGAGCGCCCTCGCCAAGTCAGACCACATCCTCCACATCTGACCTTCAGAGTCGCGCTGATTTGTCCTCCTGTGGTTGTAGGATTGAACAACAGTGGCAGTATCGGATCTACTGCAAGACCGCATCTCCTCCACGCACGCACCCTGGTACACACGCTGGTGATGGCGAGGTAGATGTGAGTAGTTTCCTACCAGCAGAGCGTCCATGTGGTGAGGATCCAGATGCGAGCGATGATAAGAAGTTGGTGTTCCAGCTGGACGGGCGTCAGTGGAAGGTGAGCGAGCTAGCTAGCCAGCTAAAGATAGCAGGTGACGAGGCGTGTTCCCGGCAGGACTTCCCAAGGGAACTTCAGTGGATGACGTATTTACGGGAGTGGCACGTGACCGGCACCCAGATCCAGAAGCTCCCGGACTACTTGTCCTCCTTCACGCTGCTCGCCGTGTTGGACCTGCCCAAAAATGCCCTCACGGAGCTTCCGCCCGACATCGGTGAGATGAGGCTGGTGGTGTTTCTCGGCGTTCCCGCCTTCAACCAGGCTCCATTCCCAGGAAAGCTGGTGGCGCTGAGGGAGCTGAACGTCAGCTTCAACCGCCTGCGTGGCGTCCCTGCTCAGCTGGGGGACTGCCAGAACCTGGAGCGCCTGGAACTCGCTGGAAACGCCAACCTGTGCCAGCTGCCCTTTGAGGTCAGAACTCCACACCAACACGCCGTCTGCGTGCTAGCTAGTGGTGTTAGCACCCGTGCTAACCTAGCTCCTCGACACCTTAAGAGCTGGCAACAAAGGCGTATGAAAATGCAAACCAAAACGTATGAAAACCGAGAGTACAATAACAGAAACATACAAATGATAACTGAGGCATAGAAAAAAAAAAGATGTATGAAAACCAAGACTTAGGAATGCAAACCAGGGTGAATGCAAACCAAGATGTTTGAAAACCAAGACTTAGGAATGCAAACCAAGTTGTATGAAAACTAGGGCGTATGCAAAGCAAGACATATGAAAACCGAGATGTATGAATGCAAACCAAGACGTATGAAAACCCGAGACATACAAATGAAAACTGGGACGTATGAAAACCAATACAAATGAAAACAGAGACTTATGAAAAGCGAGATGTACGAATGTTAACCAGGGCAAATGCAGAACAAGACGTATGAAAACTGAGACGTATGTATGCAAACCCGAGACGTACAAATGAAAACCAGGGCGTATGCAAACCAAGATGTATAAAAACCAAGATGTACAAATGAAAACCAAGACGTATGAAAACCTGAGATGTACAAATGAAAACCGAGACGTATGTATGCAAACCAAGACATATGAAAACCGAGATGTATGAATGCAAACCAAGACGTATGAAAACCCGAGACATACAAATGAAAACTGGGACGTATGAAAACCAATACGAATGAAAACAGAGACCTATGAAAACCGAGATGTACGAATGTTAACCAGGGCAAATGCAGAACAAGACGTATGAAAACTGAGACGTATGTATGCAAACCCGAGACGTACAAATGAAAACCAGGGCGTATGCAAACCAAGATGTATAAAAACAGATGTACAAATGAAAAACCAAGACGTATGAAAACCCGAGATGTACAAATGAAAACCAAGACGTATGAAAACCTGAGATGTACTAATGAAAACCGAGACGTATGTATGCAAACCAAGACATATGAAAACCGAGACGTATGTATGCAAACCGAGATGTATGAAAACCTGAGATGTACAAATGAAAACCGGTGTGTATGCAAACCAAGATGTATGAATGAAAACCAAGACGTATAAAACCTGAGATGTACTAATGAAAACCGAGACGTATGTATGCAAACCAAGACATATGAAAACCTGAGACGTACTAATGAAAACCGAGACGTATGTATGCAAACCAAGACATATGAAAACCTGAGACGTACTAATGAAAACCGAGACGTATGTATGCAAACCAAGACATATGAAAACCTGAGACGTACTAATGAAAACCGAGACGTATGTATGCAAACCAAGACATATGAAAACCTGAGATGTACAAATGAAAACTGAGACGTATGTATGCAAACCAAGACTTATGAAAACCTGAGACGTACTAATGAAAACCGAGACGTATGTATGCAAACCAAGACATATGAAAACCTGAGATGTACTAATGAAAACCGAGACGTATGTATGCAAACCAAGACATATGAAAACCTGAGACGTACTAATGAAAACCGAGACGTATGTATGCAAACCAAGACATATGAAAACCTGAGACGTACTAATGAAAACCGAGACGTATGTATGCAAACCAAGACATATGAAAACCTGAGACGTACTAATGAAAACCGAGACGTATGTATGCAAACCAAGACATATGAAAACCTGAGATGTACAAATGAAAACCGAGACGTATGTATGCAAACCAAGACATATGAAAACCTGAGATGTACTAATGAAAACCGAGACGTATGTATGCAAACCAAGACATATGAAAACCTGAGATGTACTAATGAAAACTGAGACGTATGAAAAACCGAAATGTACCAATGAAAGCCGGGGCGTATGCAAACCAAGACGTACGAAAACCGAGACGTAGGACTAAAAACCAGGGCGAATGCAAACCGAGGTGGCGTAACCAAGGTGAACGTTCCTTCAGCTGAGCGCGCTGAAGAAGTTGCGTCATTTAGACGTGGCCCAAAACAACATGGCCTCCATTCCCATCTGCGCCCTGAGGATGAGCAACCTGCAGCTGCTGGACCTCAGCCACAACCGACTCAGCGACCTGCCGCAGGACATGGACAGGTAGGACCGCCCACTCTGACCCCCACACACACACAGCAGGGTGATGATGATGATGATGATGTGTGTGTGTCAGGCTGCAGCAGCTGCAGACGTTGTTGGTGCACAAGAACAAGCTGACGTATATCCCTCAGTGCCTGGCCAACATCTCCACCCTCAGCATGATGGTGGTCAGTGGAGAGGAGCTGGTTTGCATTCCCACCCGCCTGTGCAGCAACCCCTCCATCAAGTACATGCACGCACGTGCACGCACGCACACACACACACATCAGTAACACTTCCACCCAACAGGTTCATCCGACTGTATGACAGTCCCGCCAGCGACAAGAAGGAAGAGGAGATCCATGAGAGAGGAAGAGGGAGGGGGAGGTGGCGAGAGTAAGAGGAGATGATGAAGGACATCAGCGAGAAGGAGTTCATGGAGGTCTACGTGGACACGCTGAAGGACAGAGGTGAGTCTCCCCGTGTGTCCTTCAGCAGCACACATTGGTCCCACCCCCTTCCTGTCCCCCCCCCCCCCTCTCTCTCCCCCAGAGGACGTCCCCTACGCCACCACCAAGGTGTCCATTTCCTGTCTGCTGTGACGTCACCACCGACGTCACCGCCCGACTGCTTTTCCCCACGCGGGAAGATTGCGATGGCTTAGTTTGCCAGCCCTTGAACGCACCACAACCCCTCCTTTACTGCATGGTAGAGCTCTCTGGACATGAAATAGCACCCCTATAGTCACCTTCACACCCCATTACTCCATATAGGACACAGAACAAGAGAAAACAAGGCATAGAAAACCTGATTAGGACCTTCTAAATACTGTTTTTAACATCATTAGAGCTCTCTGGACATGAAATAGCACCCCTATAGTCACCTTCACACCCCATTACTCCATATAGGACACAGAGCAAGAGAAAACAAGGCATAGAAAACCTGATTAGGACCTTCTAAATACTGTTTTTAACATCATTAGAGCTCTCTGGACATGAAATAGCACCCCTACACCCCTATTACTCCATATAGGTCACAGAATAAGAGAAAACGAGGCATAGAAAGCCTGATTAGGACCTTTTAACATCATTAGAGCCCTCTGGGCATGGAATAACACCCCTATAGTTACCTTTACTCCATATATTAGATCAAATATGAGAAAACAAGGCACAGAAAACCTTCTTATGACCTTCTAAATACTTTAAAAAATGATTAGAGCCCTCTGAACATGAAATAGCACCCCTATAGTCCAATATGGTTGACATAATGAAGGCTTGGATACTTTATTGTCCAGTGAAGGAAGCAGGAGGAGGCACACACTGAAGAAAATAAAGTGCGGATGACACAACCGCGGCGCTCGGCGGGTCATGTGACCAGTCTAAAAACACTGGAAGGGAAATAGTTCCACCGATCGCCATGGCAACACAGGTGGACTCTTTTGGAATGACCTTTGACCTCTGATGGATAGATTTTTTTTTTTTTTAAAAGGCATCTTCCGTATTGTGCTGTGATTGGCCAGTCTGGCTGTCAATCACATGCTGCTGTCTTGTAAGAGCGGCTCAATGTCCTCCGCGTCGCTAGTGGGCGTGGCCAGAGCGACGCCGGTATCCTGAGCGTGGGTGGCGGGCGTGCTGCCGCTGGACTTCCTGGCCGAGCAGGTCTTGATGTCGGGCGGCTGCGGGCGGCGCTCGGGGATGAAGACGGCCACGATGAGCGCCAACACCACGGCGCACGCTCCGAACAGGAAGGGCGGCCCGGGAACGCTCGACTTCTGCGTGCGACAACGACGCTTTGTGTCAGCCAACGGCCGTCGTACCCGATCACGTCCACACGAGGCAGCAGCGAGTCACGTTACAGCTGCTTTGGTTTTTTTTACGCTTTAAAAGTATTTTGTATTTATGATTGGCGTGTGTTTAATAAACAACGCTTGAGTTCCAACCCAGTTAGCATCATGCTACGCTGCCCCCTGGTGTCCAAAGCGTGTACTACCAAGCTACATTAAATCTCTGTTGCTTCCAACTTCCCCAAACTGCTTTCCGTCCTACTGAGCGCGTGCGTGCGTACCTTGATGTGCTGCGCCGGCCTGGCGGACGCCGGCTGGACGTCGTTGAGCTCCACGTTGAACAGGAAGAAGATGAAGCCGTAGAGGGCGGGACCCAGACCGTTGCACAGCCCCCGGATCCCGGTGATCATGCCCTGGACCACACCTGAACACGTACACGCTTACTATGTGGGGAAGATACGTGCGTGCGCACGTACGTGCACGTGCTTACCTTGCTGGTCAGGGGAGGCGCTGTGTGACACCAGAGCAGACACCGCCGGGAACGTGATGGACGACATGGCCGCCACCGTGCCCGCCGCCCACATCATCCTGGAAGAGGAAGACGCCAGGTTACCCGGGTCACACCACTTCCTGAAGATGACCAGGACTCACCAGGGTTCGGATCCGAAGGCGTACCAGGCCAGCTGGAGCAGCTGGAAGCCCAGGCCGAGGAGAACCGTGTTCTTGTTCCCCACGGTCCTCATCAGGACGCTGAGGAGCAGCGTCTGCAACACACACACACACGGGTGTCAGGCTGGGGGAGGGGCCTCTTTGGGGATCACATGACCAGCCAGGGGCACCTGAGCGATGATGGACAGGACGCCCACCATGGCGATGAAGGCAGCGATGGCGGCGGGAGAAAAGTCGATGACCTGGGGGGGGGGGGCACGGCATTGTTTGCGTTGTCAAGTAGGCAAGATGGAGGAGGGGTCAAAGGTCACCTGCTTCAGGTAGAGGAAGAAGCTGGAGTACTGCCCCGCCTCCGGCAGGTAGGACAGGAAGACGGTGACGCAGATGAGCAGCACGGTGGAGTCCTTCCCGACGCGACGCAGCGACTGAACGAAGAAACCAGGCGTCAGCTGCCAATCACACACGAGCGCCCGCCCCCCCCCGCTGGGACTCACGGCGAAGGGGTCGGCCTGCTCCCAGGAAATGGGGAAGCCCCACGACGTCAGTCGCATCTTGTCGGGCAGCGACTCCGGGACCGCCAAGAAGACGAAAGCGATGTCGACCACGGAGATCACCGTGGCGACCAGGACCACCAGACTGTCGCCGTACTTCGCCGACAGGTACGCCCCGATGGCCGGGCTCGTCACCAGGCTGGCGGCGAACGTGGCCGACACCTGACCACGCCCACAAACACGGACGCTTCGTCACCACGTGCACTGTGCGTGTGTGTGCGTGTGTGCGTGCGTGTGCGTGTACTAACCAGGCCGTAAGCGGTGCTCCTCTGCTGCTCGTCGGTGATGTCCGCCACGTAGGCGAAGACGACCGAGAAGGTCACGGCGAAGATTCCCGACACGGAAATGAGAGCAAAGTACCACCTGCGTGTGCACGCACACACTAAGGTCACGCATCCAAGATTAGACCAATTCCAGTCACATGCTGGAGCTTTGGAATTCTCCTCCCGGCGCTCACATGGTGGTCATGTGACTGGAAGGCTTAACATGGCGGACGAGCGCTAACAACAACAGCGCCTCACCAGGGGCTGATCCTCATGAAGGGGATGGGAGCGCACGTGAAGAAGACGGTCATGAGCAGGAAGGACTTCCTGCCCCAGATGTCCGACAGAGCACCAATCAGAGGAGCCGACAGGAACGACAGGAAGCCCTGAGAAACGCCGACGTTAGCATGCTAACCACACCCCCGGCGGCGCACGGACTCACCTTGACACCTTGGACGAGTCCGTTCATCAGGAAGGTGTGCTGTGGGAATGTTTCATGGAGAACCTGAAAGTACACAGCAGCGCTTCTAGTTCCACTTCCTGTTCAGCAGCCACCAACGGATATGACGACACAAAAGGTGAGAGCGGGTGTGTCACTCACAGTCAGCATGGGCGTGGTCAGCAGCCCCCAGGCGAAGAACTCCAGGAAGATGACCACCACGGCGTGTATCACCTTGGCTCCACCCCTCGCCTGCTGACACCACAAAGGGAAACTACTTCCTGTACCATCACACACTTCCTGTTCGTCACAAACGATGTTTTCAACTCAGATAACACTCGCTGGAATAGAGATACAGATAAAAGTTCCTCCACCTACTTTGTACTTGGAGCAATAAAGTACAATAACCACGATAGCTGCCATTGTTACATACTACTTTACGACACTACTTGGCAAGTTGACATGAGCCGCCAATGCTAGCGTTAGCCGCTAATGCTAACCCAGCCGGCGAGCTCGTGCTTACCGAGCTGCGGACCAACATGATGTCGCCGGCCTCGCGCACCGTCTTCCCCGGCGGGATCATGGCACATCGTTTCGGTGTGTGTGACGAAGCATCGCCCCGCGGTGTCTCCGTCTCTTCCAGCGTACAAACTCGTACCAAGTTGGACGGCGACGTCAACTCGAGCTAAACTGTGACGAAGGCTTGGCTTTCAACTGGCATTCCTCCGCTCTGATTGATTCGACGGCGCGTCAGTGTTTTGCTCACCGGGACGCGCCGCTTGTGCGGTGCGATCGCAGACTTGTTCGTCTATCGACTAGAGATGTGTTACGTTACGATATTAAAAGTCACCGAGAGTCACCACAAACATCAAAAGCCCAACGTAGTTTTCGCTTGCTCGGAGTATATTGATAACGTATCCGGCTGTGTGTGAACTCTGTAGGGCATCCCTGGTAACAAAACGAACGCACTTTCTAAAAAAATGTTTTGCATTGTAACAGACCCCAGATCAGCAGATGTTGTTGTTTTAATGCTCCCCACTATAAGTTTGATCGCGATAGTTCAGCCTAGTGTGTCCACGTGAAGGTGTTTTCGTTGCAGTGGAGCTCGAGCCCGTCCAAAGCTCAGTATTTTGCAGGAAGAAGCTGTTGCTCGTCGCGCTCAATCGACAGCTCACTATCTTGCTAAACTCTTCGGTGGAAGGATTTTGGTCGCCCATTTCCGTTTCCGGTGTTTTGTTTTCAAAATAAAACTATTTGCTCTACTAAGTGATTGTAGAAAACGTTGACGATTAAACGTTTGCCATTATTATTTGAGAACTTGATGCTTTCACGAACTCTATTGTTTGTTTTTTTGAGTAAATGATGTTCTAATTACAACATCCACTTTCTGTAAAGTATACTTACATCAAAATAACGACACATGGATGGATGATTTTGTTCTCAGATGGTAATGTAGTCCTCGATGGGCTTAAGTGGACGCGGATTCGAATATGTGACACCGCGGAAGCTCACAGCAGCAACAGCCGGTTCATCGTCGCGTATTCATGCTTTAACTTTGGAGGCAGCGAGCCCTCACTTCCGCCGTGTCTGCCTGTTAGCGCAGCTAGCTTGGCCCACAGGCGACCCTGTTGGTGGCAAAGAGGATCAATTGAACTCCCGGACGTCGATTGCGATAGTGGCGGGCAACCGGTCGTCTTGTCGGTAAGGAGGCGGAACACTTGACGGCGTGGAGCCGTTTCCGTAGAGCTTTGTCTTTTCGCGCCACGGTGCTGTGTTGGCGCTCGTGCCTGTCTCTTCTCAGCCGCCCACCCCCCTCCTCCTCTTCCTCTTTGTTCACTGGCGCCTCGGGTGGATGCTGCCTTTGTGATGCTAACCAGATTAGCATCGTTAGTTTAGGAAGACGACACGTTTGCACTTTAGCTGTTTTTTTTGTCGGTCTTCTCTCGCAAACACGCGCAGCGAGGTCATGACGTCACCGCCGATCGAAAACATGTGACAACACGCGATGCATGTGAACACATGACAGCCTGACAGTGACCATAAATGGCACACGTGTACGTGTAGATGACGTCACAACTGCTTGTTGTTGTTGGACGCAGGAGCCGTCAGGAAACGGTCCCGGTTCCGGTCCCGGTCTTCGGGTTGTTGTTTTGGGAGAATGAAAGTGATGAGTTGTTTTTCTCGCCCACAGCTGGAACGTAGCCTTTCCCGCCAGGCTGAATGCTTCCGGACCCGGTCTAATTCCTGGTGCTCCTCCTCTTTTCCCTCCCCTCCCCCACCCCCAACCCCTCCATCCTGAGACCCTCCCCCAGGTGTATGAATGAAGACCCCCTTCAAGAGCCCAGAGGGGGCGCGGCCCCGAACGGACGGAGGTGAGCGTGCGGCCATGAGCGTGCGGCCATGTTGGCGTGCCACCATGTTGGCGTGCCGTTGTGGATGCTTGTCTTCACAGCAGGGTGACTTTGTCTTCCAGGACATTCGGGCGTGTCCGCCAGCATGATGAAGAAGAAGAACCCACACAAGTGAGACACAGGAAGCGCCTTTTTGTCCCGAGGCTCGGGTGTGTTACCGTGTGTGTCGTCCCCCAGGAAGCAGAGGTGCGTGGCCCCCAGTAGGACCCTGTCACCCCCCAAGAGGAACATGGTGGGATGCAGGATCCAGCACATCTGGAAGGAGGGCAGTAAGTCATGTGATGTCAGCGTTCAGGGGCGGGGCGGGGTCACGTGATGACCGGCTTTGTTGCGCCGCGCAGGCAAGTCGTCCCAGTGGAAGGGGACGGTGCTGGACCAGGTTCCGGTGAACCCGTCCCTCTACCTCATCAAGTACGACGGCTTCGACTGCATCTACGGCCTGGAGCTGCACAGCGACCAGCGCGTGCTGGGCCTGGAGGTTCTTCCCGACCCCGTAGGTGAGTGACCGCATTGGACCGTGTCCCACGCCCCTTATGGACGTGCCCTACGTCTTTCACCGTCCTAGCACCGGCACGGGTAAGCGACGCGCCGCTGGCCGACGCCATGATCGGGAAGGCGGTGGAGCACATGTTCGAGACGGAGGACGGGCCCAAGGAGGAGTGGCGCGGGATGGTCCTGGCTCGGGCCCCCATCATGACGTCGTGGTTCTACATCACCTACGAGAAGGACCCGGTCCTCTACATGTACCAGCTGCTGGACGACTACAAGGAGGGAGACCTGCGCATCATGCCCGACTCCAGTGAGTGACGCTCCAACGCAACATAGCGCGTGCTAACGCGGCTAGCATGACGGCTGGCTTCCTGTGCGCGCAGACGACAACGCGGCGGCGGAGCGCGAGCCCGGCGAGGTGGTGGACAGCCTGGTGGGCAAGCAGGTGGAGTACGCCAAAGAGGACGGCGGCAAGCGTTCGGGGATGGTCATCCATCAGGTGGAGGCCAAGCCCTCCGTCTACTTCATCAAGTTCGATGACGACTTCCACATCTACGTGTACGACCTGGTCAAGACCTCCTAAGGCGCCGTACCAAACGGGACTCGCATCCATCCCCCTCCCCTCCCCACGCCACCCCTCCTCACCCCACGCCACCAAAGTCCACTGAAGGCATTTGTTGTTCTTTTGAGAACACTCACCCGACACGCTTGGAGGGGGACTCTAAGCTCCACCCCTTCAGGGTGACACCAGCCGTCTCCGTCCAATCACAGGCTCCACAAGGACAGGAAGCTGTCTTTTCTAATGTATTAGCGTGGCTAAACATTAGCCAAACATCCGCTTCATGCCGCCCCCGTTTGGACTCACGGCATACACGCTTCCTTCGGTTCTGCGGCGCCAGGCAGGAGAGGCGTGGTTGTGTGTGGCGGTTGCCACGGCAACGGGGGCGTGTAAATAATGTGACGTGTTGCATGTCCGTGTGGTCTTGCCTTTGGGACTCAAGTTGTGTTTTTTTGGACACCGCTGACTCAAATAAACATCCTTTTTTTTCCACTCACCAAAACCCCTCAGCTTTTCTTACGTCACTCACGCCGCCCATTTGACATGTGACATCGTCCGTGGTGGTGATGCAAGCGACACGATGGGCGGGTCCGGCAGAGAAGAGGCGTGGTAAAAGGAAGAAAGTGTTTTATTAACGATCGTGAAGACAAGAAGGTTCGGGGGGAACGCAAGCCACATTTCAAAATAAGAGCATGGAGGCGTGGCGTGAATACCGAGCGTGTCGATGAAATGTTGGCCATCAATGACATCACAGCACCTGAGTCACCTGAAGGGGGCGGAGTCTTTGGAATGTGCCCGCTGTCAGTACCTGTGGACTGGCGGTGAGGGAGGGAGGAGAAGAGGAGGAGAAGGGGGCGGGGTCAGCGTCTCTGCTGGCCGTAGACGGGGAAGGCCAGCGTGACGTTCAGGGAGTCGTTGTGTTGGACCAAGGAGGTGTGCTGGTAGTGCAGGACCAGCTCCTTCAGAGACCCGTACAGGTTGTACGGCTCGGCGAAGCCAAAGCCCGTGCTGGTCTTGTTGATGACGCAGTGCTTCACCTCGCCCTCCACCCTGGAACGCAAAACACCCGAGGTCACCTTGGCGCTGCCGCTGGCACCGGCGACGTACGAGAAGAAAGAGGAACGTACACCACGGAGCAGGCGTAGCAGCCGGGCTTGCTGCTGTCCCGGACCAGGAAGGTTCCGTCCTTCTTGCCACGAAGCAGCGACTCCGCCTGAAGGCGGTTGATGTTCCCCAGCCGCCACAGCCGCTCGTCGTGGTGGGGAAGGTCCTCCTCGTCCTCCACCATGCTGTACTCGCTGCCAGGGGGGGGGAGATGTTCACATGATGCTCCAAACATCTGCTGAGGAACCCTAAGTAGTGACGTGATGGAGTCCACTTACTCTTCTGTGGTCTCGTTCTTCAGGCCGAGCCACTCGTTCAGCTTCCTCTGACGGACGCCCTTCTGCGTCAGCCACCTGGAGACACACAGGTTAGCACGATGCTAGTGCCGGAGGGGGCGAGAAGGTCGGGGGGGCCGTACATGAGGTACTGGTCTCTGGTCTTGCGCAGCTGGATGAGGTCTGGTTTGATGCTGTTCATCTTCTTGTCGATCTCTCTGTAGTCTGCAGCCTGTTTCTTCAGGTCCACCTCGAGGTGGCGCTTGCTGTCCACGATCTCGCTGATGCGGGACCTCAGCTTGTCGTAGTTCTCCACGATCCTGTTTGGGGTGGGGGGGGGGCGTTCAGCCAGTCAAACAGTCCAGCTCCTGGTCATGCGGACACCAAGCTACACCCTCTACACAGTTGCCATGGTAACAACCCACCTCTGGATTTCCTTGTCGTTGCCTTCTCGGCGGAACTTCTCGATGTACTCCTTGCTGAAGCGCTCCTGAGTCTGACACTGCTCCTCAAAGATCTTGATGGTCTCGTTGAAGGCCTCGATGGCGGTCCGCTTCATCTGGATCTCCTGCCGACCGAGGAGGAGACACACGGGACGTCGGGTCTTCATGTCAGGTCTCGGATGACAGGAAGTGGGGGGCGTGTACCTGAGAGGTTCTGGTGTACTCCTCGTAGAGCCGGTCGTACTCGCGGTTCTTCTCCTGGTACTGCAGGTGGTACTCGTGGAGCTTCTTCCCCACGGCTTCAATGCTGTCCTCCTTCACCACCTGGTCCTGTGTGACATCATGATCATCATCATCATCATGATGATCAGGGTGACCCAGCGGCAGGGGCGTGGCCCGGCGGAGCCTACCTGCTGGTGTTTGGAGACCGGGTAGAGGAGCTTGACGTCCAGCTTGGGGTTGTACTGTGCCAGGGACTCGTGGCGGTAGTGGTTGATGAGCTCCACCACCGAGCTGAAGGTCAGCGGGTCCGAGAAACCGTACTTGCCCTCCCGGTGGAAGATCTTGATCAGTTTGTTGTTGCCTCCCTTCCTGCAGGCACAGGCATTCGTGCGTTTGGAACGGCGGCGTGAGTGTGTGTGCGTGGCGACGGAGGGGCGGGGCGGGGCGGGGCGGACCCTTCACCTCAGCGTCAGCGTGTAATCTCCGTGCATCTTGGTGGAGGCGTCCCGCACCAGGAAGGTGCCGTCTGCGGTGTCTCGCAGCTTCTCGTTCACTTCCTCCCTGGAAAGCAGGAAGAGGAGGCAGGGCAGTGAGGGTGCGCCGGCGTTGGCGTGGGTGGGCGTTACCTGGAGATGTCGCCCCAGTACCACTCGGCGTCCTGCAGCGCCATGCTGTTGTTGAAGCTGCAGGAGGCGGCTGGCGTGGAAGACTTGCTGGGTTTGGGAGGCAGAGCTGAAAGCGGTAGAGCCGAGTCAACTTCCCGTTTTTTGGCGGATGCAACAACGTAACGTAACCATGGCAACAGCACGTTACCTGGAGCGGCCTGGTTCATGTTGAGCTCGCTGCTGATCAGAACCTCCAGGGCCTGGACGAGAGGATCCGGGCCAGACTCGGACCTGAAGCAAGCAACTAACTCTTAGTAAGAACGGATCCTATCCATCCTGGTCACTCCCATCCTCATATCTGCTAGGCACCCTTCTGTATCTCTTCTCACTGTAACCTCACCCCCGTTTTCCAGTCGTCATAAACGTCCCGCGCCACACTGTCATGTTATGTCATATTTTGAGGGTTGCGAGTGTGAAACCGACCCGGTCGCCGTGTGTCGGAACAGAAGAGGGCTGAAGGTCTCTGCGAGGTTGGAGACGTTCAGCTGGTTCCGGGTGGCGTGCACACAAAGTCTGGCGAGGTGTCGGACCACGCTGAGCAGGGTGAGGCCGTACTGGGCGGGGCAGACTGGAGAGTTGGCCACGCCCAGAAGCACCCGGGCGCACTCCTCTGGGTCGCGGACCTCTGAGAGAAGAACGATCAGCGGGATCACATCACTGATGGAGGAGCTGTTGGGGGGGCGGAGTCACACTGACCTTGCGCGGCGTGCATCATGTCGGCCTGCAGCGAGGGCGGGAGGACGGGTCCGGGGAGGTCCTGCAGAAAGCGGACCACCCCGTCGCACAGCGCCGACACCTCCAGGTGCTCCAGGTCTGCAAATACAAATACGCCGACGTTAAAGCAGACGAGGGCGGGGGGCGGGTAATGGGGCGGGCATACGATCTCCAGACCTGCGTCAGCCAGCTGCCGTGAGTCCAGACTTCCTGCGCTGACGCCGCGGTACACACCGGGACAGTCCGCACCTGCACGCCGGCACACAAGACGTCAGCATGATGTCAGGAAGAAGGCCACCTTCGAAGGCTTACCTTTGGTCTCGACGGCCTCCATCAGTCTGCTGAGGAGGGGCGGGGCCGAGTCAGGCGGCCCAAACTGCTCCGGGAGGTCCGGCAACGTGACGGCTGAAATGAAACCGAGCAGAGTCAGCGTCTGCGTGACCGGCACACGTCGCTCTCGCTCACTCACTCTCTGACTCGGAGTCCGCCCGCACCGACGCGGCGGATGCCGGCCGGGGTGGGCGGGGCTTTGGCGTGGGCGGAGACATCCTCTTCCTGCCGACGAACTCCACATAGGTTCCCGGGAAGTCACCTTTTTCCTGTCGGGGGAGACGGTTTAAGACTCAGATGCGTACGGGTGGTCTGCGTCGCCACGGAGACGGCCTACCTGCGTGGTCTCGTTGAAGCCGGGCAGCCAGCCGATCTCGGAAGGCCGCTCCTCGGCGCCGCTGCCGCAGCCCAGCACCAGCAGCGCCCCCTTGCTCACCACCAGCATGTCACCCACGTGCAGGTCGATGTCCTCCTCCCGCTCCTTCTTGTAGTCGTACAGCGCGCGGTACTGAAAGCCCTCCGACGCCATGACGGCGAGGAAAAACAGCCCTGGATGCAAATATAAAAATATAGATGTGCTCTGTGCCTGAGGAGGTTTAAGTGGGAGAACGTTGGCGGAGTAAATATGGCGCCTCCTCCGTCTCCATGTCCGCTAGTGTCCTGTCATCCCTCCAGTCCCAGCGGCGGCCGCCGAGCTCCGCCTCCGTTCATGAACAGAAGTCTCAGCTGAGGCGGCGACATCTGGGGCGGCAACCTGTGACACAACAGGAAGTGACTTCTCTCTTAGAACACGTTATGTGTATGCTAGCTCATAGTACACTTCATCATTCCTATTCATAAAGTTTGTACTTTTTAAAGCTTAATAACGACATGTTGGGTGTTTTCACTGTTTTGATACTAAAATAACGTACATTAAGCGACACCATAATCAAGAAAAAGGTGAATTGATGAAGGCTTCAGCTTTTCGTGATGGTTGTGACGTCACACGTCACCTGACACATTTTGACGTTTCTAGTCCACTTTACCACACAAAACACGCGTTGGCATCGGGGCACTTTGACAATGCAATTGGCGTGACAAAGTGAGACAGTTTCAAATAAAACTCGACGAGAAAGAAGAAAAGGAAACAGGAAACCACGGTGCGTGCCCCTGCTAGCTAGCATAGCCTGTTAGCCAGCAGCCAAACCCTCACCTTTTAGTTTGCCGCCAGGCGCCGAGCGGGACAAAAAGTGGACTTCATGGCGAAGCGGCGGATGGACAACTCGACTGGAAGCGTTTCAAATGAGAATAGCCAAAGCTTTGGTTTGTTTTGATTGGAAAAATGGCTCAAAAGTGCAGCCTCCCGACTGGCTTTTGTAGACAGCGAGACAGTCAAGGTAGCGAAGGAAGACCGCACATCCGGTTTGGACTACCATCGTAAAAGTAGTTAGAACATCTAAGAACGCCAGAAACGGAATGCAGGTGAAAATAATGGGTTACGAATCGCTTTAATACATATGTAATATTTATGTACACTAATCATACACACGCGCATGAGTGTAAGCGCGTGTGTTTAAACGGTAGTACAAAACACGGAGTTTGTGAAGAGACTTTCAAAATAAAACGGCGCCCCTCCGATCGGGGTTAGCGGATGATGTGCCGCGACGTCACATCCGCTAACCTAGATTTCAGGCAGCACCGTCAAGCGGCCGCATGGCAACAAAGGAGGGGGGTGGAGACAGGCTGCCCCCATTCATGCATCACAGTCACGTGACGCCGCTGCAGCTTTTTCTCCAACAAACGTCTGGCGTTCACCCACACCAACGCATAGCGTTATATTTACGTCACATGATCCACGAGCACGTACTTTCAGTGCATGAAAGTCAATCCGAATGCAGGATTTTCACAATAAAATGAGACTGCCGACTTCTATTTCATTTCTTGGAGTACGTTTTGGCTTTAGCTTGAGGCGTCGCCGAGTCGCCAACGGTGGCGCTACAAGCTGAAGACGCTTCCCAGCTTGTGGACGACCAGGCCGATGGAGCCCGACAGCTCTAGACGCTCCTTCAGGAGGCGGCCCACCTGCTCGGCGTACGCCACGTCACAGAACACCCAGATCTCTGCTCGCTCACGCTGGATGTTGGCGTTGCACGTGGCCAAGCCGGGGCGCTGCACGGCGCCGCTCACTGCTCGCCACACCTGCGGAGGACAGCAAGATGGAGGATGAGACAAAAGCGCCCCCCCGCCTTTGAGCGGCGCTATCCCGCGCACCTGCTCCATGTCTCGCCGTCCACAGTTGTTCTGGCTGATGACCCACTTGGACCTCTGGCGGGGGTGCAAGCCGTGCAGGGACACGGCGCCACGGAAGCGCTTGGAGATCGAAGGCAGGCGCCCAAGCGAGTCTCTCGAAGTCATGACGCTCCACGACCGTTTGACACGCTTTTCATCAGGTGGGGGCGTGACGGGGCGGCATGAGGGTGTAGAAACGGCGACGCCATCAGAACCGTGCGCTTGGCTTGGGCCGTGACAGCCGCTGCTGAGGACGGGGGGAGGTTTGGCGGGTCTGATGGGCGGGGGGCGTTCTGCCGCCGCGTCCGGGAACCAGGGGGTGAAGACCGGAGGGGGTCGGCAGGTAAAAGGCTCAAGGAGCTTCTCTGTCTTTTGGATCCAAGTACGGAGTCCTTCAGCCCCTCCGTGCAGGTGAAGAACCACATCCTCCATCTGGGCCCCTCCTCATCTTCGTCACATCGGAAGTCTGTGGACACGCCCCAACATCAACAATAACAATAACTCCGTATATGGATCAAAAACAAACTTTCTGCTGGCCTCTAGTTTTAAAACAGAGGAATGTCTCGAGCTGCGTGTGACGTCATATCTGAGCATGCGCTGAAAGAACAATTTAAACAGGAAAAGTTTACAAATTCAATCTTGCTAAAATTTTATAATTCAACTCGGGATATGTTTTATAAAGGTTAAATTATTTCCATTTGAGCAAATAAACCCAATGCAACTGGAATATTTGGCTCCATGTATACGTGGCTACTGTATCAGCCGTCTTATTGTTAACATTAGGAAAAAATGGCGGTCATTCGCAAGTCTACTCGAACAATAACCATGAAAGTAAAGTCGTCCGCCATATGACGAAAAGTCTATATAATATAATATGAATAATTCCACATCCATTTCCGAGTGATTGTTACTAGTACGGACGAGTAGTTAGCTATTGTTTTTAGCTTTAGCTAGCCGAGCAAAGCTCCGACGTCGGGACTGCCAGAAGCTACCATACTGAAGCCAACACGTTTCTACATGTAAGTGTGTGGGGGGGGGGGGGATTTAGAAACAGGAAAAGGTACAAACCTTCACGACATTTCCACGTTTAATTAAAGCAGCCGTGGCGCAGCTGGCGTCAGCTCACCAACTTTAGCCGGCGCCGACATCTCACAGTCTCTCGCGATACTTGAGTCAATGGCGGGAGCACAGGATGGCGGCCATATTTGTTGTCAATATGAAATACTCCATGGCCGCTGCGGGGACTCCAAAATCAATAAAAAGCCCAAAGAAACAAAAGTTAAACAAATCCTGTTTATATCGTGACTCATTTTGTCATCTTGTCGAGTCATACAGTTCAACTGTGACTAGTTATAAATGCATTTATTCACGGGGAATAACATTTTTTAATCAAGCTAATCTAATCAAGCTAATCACCAATGTTGAATAAACCCATTTGTTCATACCGGCTGTTTCCCGGCCTATGGAGGATTTGATAGGGAGATATTCCAAGGAGAAAAGAGTCTGAGTCGGGCCATGGGTTTGTCAACAGGGCATTTTATTCCATAGGTGTAGTCTTTATTCAAATGACAGGAATATACTTGCTAAAACTGACAGCTGGACGACTTGAAGCAAACTTGTTATTGTCCTCTTTTCTTCCAAATGATCTCGCGAGAGGAAAAGCACAAATGTGGTGACAGGAGGTTGTGGTGAAAGAAAAGTAGTTGGAAAAGGATCAGAATATGGCACATTTGGTCCACCTTGGAAGTTTTATTATGTTGTCTTAAAAACATGTGAAACAAACCAACAAACTAAAAAACAGAAGTAACATCTTGGTTGCACGTGTAGGTTTTTTTTTTAAACTCCAGAAGCACAGCGTTAATGACGGCAGAGTGAAAACACCACTGTGTGTGGGGGCGGGGCGAGGGGACGGGCGGGGCGGCGCTAAGTTTAACTCTTGGGTATGTTTTTGCCCAGCCAATCGCTTCTTCTTTTCTTCTCGGTACAGTAAGAGGGGGGGGCGGGGGTTGGCGTGGAACATTCACAGGAAGTAGTCGGGAGTGCGTCTGGTCACGTGGGGCTCGCCACGGCGGGGGGCGGGGTCAAACTGAAGGCTGTGGGGGGGGGGGCAGAGAGGCGTGTGAGTGTGTGTGTGAGTGTGTGTGTGTGTGTGTGTGTCCAGTGAGGAGCGGACTACTTACAAAGAGTACTTGAGGGTGTCGTCCAGTTCCATGATGGCCGCCTGGTTCCCGCAGCGGTAGCAGTAGTTTGGAGCACTGAAGATGGTGACTACGTTTTTGTCGTGGCCCCAGTTGTAGCCCTGCACCAACGCGAGCCGTTAACACAGGCGGTTGCCCAGCAACAAGGCGGTTTTGTTTCCTTATCGGGCGCTGCTATCGCCATGGAAACTCCGCTTCCCAGAATAGATTATTTTTTTTACCTCCATGACCAGCTGATGGGCGCGGGACACCAGCGTGAGGCCGTTGGCGTGGTTGAAGGTTTCGGAGATGTCCTGCCCGAAGGTGTAGCCCGCACCTCGGGGGGAGATGCCCCACCCGCCACGGTCGTCGGGGTCCGACCACAGCAGGTCGCACATGGGGCCCTGTAAGGGAGGGAGGGATGCATCGGTTTTCTTGCCCGTCTTTTACTCGTGATCCGCTACCATACCTCATGCGGGACCTCCTGCAGGCGGTCCAGAGCTCGTATGTGGTCTAGGGTGTCGATGGAGGGCGACAGACCCCCGTGCAGACAGAAGATCTGCAGGAGGGGACAAACATGAAATGTGTGAAAGTGTAAAAGTGAGCGGGATGATGATGATGCCGGCGGCCCCGCCCACCTGTCCATCAACCAGCGCGGTGAGCGGCAGGTAGTCAAACAGGTCTGTGAAGTACTTCCAGACGTTGGCGTTGCCGTACTTCCTCAGGCACTCGTCGTAGAAGCCGTACACTTGCGTGATCTGCCGAGACTCGTGGTTTCCTCGGAGGATGGTGATCCGCTCCTGGAAGCGCACCTGAAGCGCACAAAACCCATTGGTCCACCCCCCGGCATTTGCGCGGATCCCCCGGGGCGATGGTGGGCGGGGCTTACCTTTAACGTGACGAGCAGGGTGACCGTCTCCACCGAGTAGTAGCCCCTGTCCACGTAGTCGCCCATGAACAGGTAGTTGGTGTCGGGGGACTTGCCGCCGATCTTGAACAGCTCCATGAGGTCGTGGAACTGGCCGTGCACGTCGCCGCACACCGTCACTGGGCATCGCACCTGAAAGAAGCGGAAAGAACGCTGTCAAAGTCGTTCTCTCACGGCCGCCGCCAGAAGGCCACGCGTGACGGGAAGGCTCACCTCCTGGACGTTGGACTCCTTGGTCAGAATCTCCTTGGCCTGCAAACAAAAGCAGTTACATCATGAGGGGAGGACGACAGGCCGTGTCGCCTGCAGTTTCCATTCTGTACACTAGATGGTGCCACACTGTAGTTCAACGCCATGCAACATTTTTAATCACAACATTACTAATTTATTCTTGGCAAATTGTGACCTTTGTCTTTTAATATTTTGACTTTACCCAGCTTTTCATTTGAGTTTTTTTTACTCAAATCATTACAATTTTCTTCTCACAATTACGTCTTTATTCCTTTATTTTTCCTTTATTTTATTATCCTTTATTTTTTGTTTGTCATATTATTACTATTTTAATACGTTTCCTTGAATATTTCAGCTCTATGCAACAAAAATTACATTATTGTTCCTCATAATATTACAAGTTTATTCTAATTTTATCTTAATATTTTGACTTTATTCTTTAAAAATGATAAAATATTTAGTTTCTGCTAACCTAATTTTCTCTTAATATTTTGACTTTATTCTTTACAAATGAGAAAAAAACATTTAGTTTCTGCTAACGAAAATAAAAAAAGGAAAAAAAAGACAGGTTTCGCGTGTTATGAAGATAAAATTATAAAATAAATTTGTAGAACTTTATTCGCAACTTTCCCGACATTATTCATTTTAAGTATTTATTCATTTATGAGTTTGTTTATCTCTCGGCGACGACGTGTACGTCATCTTGAAATAATAATAATAATAATAATAATATATCGGCACGTTGGGGTCGCGTCGCGTCTACGCCCGGAAGTCAACAACGTCACCTTCCGCCGAGTGCGGATGGAAACGCCAGGCCAAAAAACAGATGTAGACACGCATTGATGAAAGACGACATTGTCACGAGCCAACTACGCGGAAATGCGGTCCTGTTAAGCGACGAGCGTGTACAATAGTGGGATGGAGGTTTCCGGTATCTTTCAGCGTAAAAGCTCCACCTTGATGCAATAAAAGATGATCGATAAAGGCAGGGCGCGGTACATTGGACACTTTTGCCGGAGTAAAAATCAAAAGCACGACTGCGCTGCCAGACAAGACACGACCAAAGACCCATTTGTGACATTTGTGGAGAAGGGTGTGAAAGCAGACGGCGACCCTTCCCCGTCACAGAGCAGTAAAAGCGGCTGCGTCTATTCAATGGGGCGACAGCAAACGTTGTCGTTTCTGGGGTTCCAACGGACTGACAGACGATAAAACAATCGACACATAATAAGCGATTCAATCCAGAGAGACGATGAATAAGTCCTCGTCGATTTTCCGAGTAAGACGGCAGGAAAGCACATAGACACAGCCCGAGCCGTCAAACAGCACTCCAGCATTTAGTCGCGACCCGTTTCGCAATGTAGGCCACAAGCGAAAGCGGTGAATTGAAATGAAAACTTACCATCTCACAGAGTGTCCTGACTTGGCCTTCTGAAAGCTGCTTGCACTCGTTGAGCTGCTCGATCCATTGGTCTAATTCCTTGGTGAAAGATTTGTCTTCCATGACAGCCGCAGTAGTGCTAGGCTAGCTGCGTTCGCGTCCTGAAAAAGGGGGCCTGTTTCGACGCTAGCTTTAGCCGCTTAGCTCCCGTATTGTTAACCCCGGTCAGTCCCGCCAAACCGCTCGCAAAATCTACAATCACGCCGACGATTAACGAGCCGTTCGGTTGGAATTGATCATGATAAGTTAGCAATGTTGAGTTAAAGCCGTAAAGAGACGGATCGTGTCGCCCGGGGGAGTGAGAAGGTTACAAAGTCCCCTTTGCGGCAGAGCGTAGCGGCAGAAGGCAGCAGCGTTGCGGCGGCTAGCCGATGTGCTAAAGGAGCTAGCTACAATAACATCCGGGAATTTCACGGCCAGCGCTGCCGGCCCCGAAGCGACACCGCGTGGAAGACTGCTGAACTGCAAATCGATTCCACCCGCTGCGAGATGCGTTCGAGAAGCCACTTTTGACAAACGCAATACTTTAATAACTTTAATGATCCAAAGCATAGCTTATAATGTGTATTTTTGTTGTATGTTTACTTTGTTGAGTGAGTACAATTTATGTGTGCATGAATAAATCGAGCACGTCCCGGGTACCCGAACGCCACAGGGCTCTCCAGTGGTGGTTTGATTAAACAATCGGTCCAGACCGTGTGGGCGGTGCTTACAAGAAGCAGACCATCTCGGCGTTCGCATGGTGAATGTGCGCTGCCAGAATCCACTCGATCCAGTGTTTCCCTGCGGCATTATAACGTTGCCGTTCGCCTTACCACTCGACCCACATTTGCCACGGTGACGTGGACAACACAACCGCCAAAGATGGCTCATTTAACGGCGAACCCCGCCGACAAGGAGAGGTGAGTTGTCGCCGTGGAAGCTAGCAAAGCTAATGCTAACTGTGCCTCGCTGTGTATCGAACGTACACATTGAGTAATTACGCTTGAATGATTCGGGATAACGAACCTGTTGTTGAATTCAATCGATTACTTAGTGCTGAACTGCGTATCGGCGACATGAAATACTTTGAATGTAGGCTTGTTTGTTGTCTTCAGCTGAAACGGCATAAAGTTTGTCCCTAATGCGTTTCCGTAGACGGCAAGCATGACGTGGTCAAGACGCACAATAACACAAGTCTTGTTTTCCTTCAACTGATCCTTCATATATGACATACTTTGTTGCTACATTGCATGATTGTTTTGCTAATAAGACTGTTATTAATAACTGTTGCTTTGGGTGTGTCCAGGTTCATCTGTGTTTATCCGGTCTACATAAACAGCAAGAAAACCCTCGCTGAAGGACGAAGGATCCCTGCTGAGAAGGTGCCGAGTTAAAAGGATGTAGTTAGCGTGTGACTTAGCTGCTGTACTTTCATACAAATTGAAGAAGTGTGTGCATGCAGGCCGTGGAGAACCCTTCCTGCGGGGAGATCCGTGATGTTCTGACGGCCGCCGGCATGAACGTCTACGTGGAGGTGATACTGATTGGTTTGAAGGCAGGATGTCTTCCCCCCCCGGACGAAACAGCCCCCCTCATGGTGTTTTGTTTTGGTGTTTCTGCCCCCAGAACAAAATGCACCCCAGAGAGTGGAACCGGGACGTGCAGTTCAGGGGTCGGGTCAGAGTTCAGTTGAAGCAGGAGGACGGCAGCTTGTGTGTGAATAAGTTCACCTCCCGTAAGTGCACGCTCGTGGAAAATTGGAGCGCTCGTGGTGAGCTGTGGTTGCGTGATACAGAGACCCGGTCTCCGTGTTTGTGCTCCAGGGAAAGACGTCATGTTCTACGTGGCCGAAATGATCCCCAAACTAAAGACTCGCACCCAGAAGAGCGGCGCGGGGGAAAGCAGCTCTCAGCAGAGCGACGGAGGCAAGAAGACCAAGAAGAAGAAAAAATAAGCTCTTGCCATCATTGTTTTGTTTTTTGTTTATTTTTTCTTTTAAATACTCTCAATGCTAATGTGTGAGTGTATTTTGTATGTATTACACTTATAAGATAAGGGGTAACAGGAGTGGAAAGTAACTATAGGGGTGCTATTTCATGCCCAAAGGGCTCCAATAACATAAAAGCAGTCAGCCCTCTTTGCAAGACCAGCAGTGGTGATGCTAGCAGGTAGCATGCTAGTTACATAGCATTTAGCTTAGCATCTCGCTGCTCTAGTACTGTAATTGGGTGGCCATGTACTAATAGATAAGAACACAAACAGGAAGGCTACACGTATTTTAATTTCATTACAATTAAAATATAAATACATCAAATAAAATCTAGTAAATTCACACAGACATCAAAGGTCTTGAGGGGTGTTTAGAGTGGTTACTAGGCAACGGTCGCCACGCGACAGCCTTGCTTTACATCGCCTTCAGCGGTGACGTCATACACCCAACACACAGACGGTTCCAGAACTACTAAGGACTTGATCGCTGCTAGCGACTCGAATGACTGGAGTTCACCTCGACCCCACCCGGGCGCCGGTGGCCTTCGGGCGGCTGGCGATACCGGAGCTCTTCGCCCAGCTGGAGGAGGCCGACACCGACACGAAGCTTCGGGCTCTGTTGTCCCTGTGCGACGTGACCCACGACCCGGAGCGCCTCTACCAGGTCGTCAGCGAAGGTACCGACGGAGTCCAGTGGACCCGGGCCCGCCACGTTTGCTTCCAAAGTGTTTTGTTTGCTTGTGGCTGCAGGCTTTTTGGGACAGTTGGAGGTTTTGATGAAGGATGACGAGCCGGCGGTCCGAACCGGAACCTGCGAGCTCCTCCACCTCCTGACCAGCCACAACATCGGCAGGTAAGCTAACCGTTAGCATGTCAACGGGTGGCGCCCTAAAATTCAATGTACGTTGATAAAAAATGTGCTTCAAAGGCCGCGGAAGTGACCGAGAAGTGCTCCCGGTCCAATCCGTCTTAAAGTGTAAAGTGTTTTTTACAAACTACACGACTTGAATGAGTTTCGAGTGGTAGCCATCTTTGTTGTTTCATTACATGCTCTTGAACACCGCGCAACTTTACTGCGCAACTCCACTGCGCAAGCTCCGGCGGCCGAGAAGGGACATTAGACATCGCCACTTCTTTCACACAACTTATACTATGGGAATTGTTTTGTTTGACACGGACGTTTAAAAAGTGACGGACGGGAGTTCAGAGTTCACGCGTTGAGTGAATTAGGGAAAAAAAGACAGTTAGTTGAAATATGTAAATGAAATAGAAAAGCCCCCAGCCAGTAGGAGGAGCTTGGTTAGCATTGTGTGTGTTGTCAGACACGCCCTCCTGTCGTCCACGCCCCTCCTCTCCCGTCTGTCCCTGCTGCTGGATGACGCCTCGGCGCCATGCAGGACTCGAGCCCACCGCGTCGTCAACAGCCTGGCGCTGCTGCCTGCAGGTAGGCTCTGAGGTCAGGTGACCAGAGGCAGGAAGTGACGCGGGAAGCGGCTGTTGCAGGCGCCGACACCTTGCAGCCGCTGCTGGCGAAGCTGATGGTGAAGCTGGAGGAGGAGGAGGAGGAAGAGGAGGTGCAGGCGCTGCTGCTATCCACGCTCAACTGCTGCTCCCGTCAGGACGCCCTGGCCGCACTCGCCCACCGCGGCGTCACGCTCATCGCCCGCAAACTCCCCCACGCCTGCTCCGACATCCGGCGGGAGGCGGCGGGGGCCATGATGGCGCTCAGGTGGGTTTGCCAACACGTTGTCGCCTGCTTGCTTGCTGGTGACCTTCTGTGCCCCCCAAACACGCACGCAGCGTCCCGGTGGAGGGCAAGCGCCAGGTGTGCGAGGCCGCCGTCCTTCCCGTCCTGGCGGCTCTCCTGCGGGACCAAGACGTGGACGTGCAGGCCAACGCGGCGGGCGCCATCATGAACACGGTGGTCATCACCACAGGTAAGCACGTTGCCGGCCTCCGCGTGCCCGCCTTCGCCGCCAACCGTGTGGTCCCGCAGGCAAGCATCAGTGTCTGGACCTGGACGTCCTCCCCGTCCTGCTGGACCTGGTCTCTGAGCGCAGGGAGGACAAGGAGGAGGAGAAGAGGAGGAAGGCCCTGGTGCTCTACTCCCTCAGAGCTCTCACCTCGCTGGCCGAGGCTCCCGAAGGCCGCCGCCGCCTGCTGGAGCAGCTCCCCATCCTGGTGGGGCGGAGCCAGGCCCCCGAGGACGACCCTGACATCTCCAAAGCTGCTCGCACCGCCGTCAGTGTCGTCACCTGGACGCCCTGAGAATAAAAACCATGATGTCATGCCAGGGGCTCGTACTTTCACCGCCGCTAATGCTAGCTCCTCACCAAGCTAGCGTTAGCATCCCCCCTTGGGAGCTGATTGTGCCGGCGTGGTCAGGTGACGCTGGGGTGGTGTCTGATTGGCTGAGGTGACGATGCCTTCAAGGACACTCAATCCTGAATGGATGCATTTTCACTGGCTGACCTGCCGCGCACAACAGATGACACACTTTGTATCCACGCCGTGTACGCACATCGATTCTTCTTCTCTGTGGGCTTTTCCCTCCAGGGGTCCTTCCTCTGGACATCTCCCAACCATCTCAGTCCGGCCTCTGACTTCATCTCTAAGGACATGTAACATCCCTTTGATGTACTTCCTGATCCTATCCATCCCGGTCACTCCCACTGAGAACCTCAGCACCCTCATCTCTGCTCCCTCCGGTTCTGCTTCCTGTCTCTTCCTCTACAGGCCAAACATCACACCACATACACATTTAGTCCTACTTGCCAAGTCAAGTAAGAAAGCCACGCCCCCTCGGCAAAGCCACGCCCCCTCCTCCACCCCCTCCGGGCTGCTGTTGATGGTCTGCTCCACGCACACGCGCGCCTTCACTGCAGGAGGACAGTCGCCGCACGATTCCCTCTCCCTCCTCGGACTGCCAGGTAAGACTCACCTTTTCCCAACATGGAGGAAGACGACTGGAATGGCGTTCATGGCAACTTTTATGTGTCAAACGCGGGAGTGGCACATTTTGGTGCCGCAGAGAATGCGACATACGTGGGAGATGTGGTTGGGGGGGTGGGAGTGTGTGTGTGTGTGGGGGGGGGGGGGGGTCTTCAAACCTTCATCCTGTCAGTCAATGCTTTTTATGATGGATGGTAATAGTGACGTAAGAGGTGCATGGCGGGGGAGGAAGGGGGGGGGTGAGTGGGAGGATTATGGAGGAGATGGATTTATGTAACACACACACACACACACACACACGGAGGTAAAAAAAAAATCAATAGATGACTCGCGTGACTAGCTAGCTCGGCATCACGATGAAGCTGCGTCGCCATGGCGATCAGGAGCCCGGCTGTGTTAGCCTGCTAGCATCACACGGGTTAGCGGAGGACGCCGTCACGTGACGACGCGAGGTCGACGTGAGGTGGCCGTGCGTCTCGGGGGGGGGGGGAAGAGGCGCGTGTAGATGGCGGCAAACACGCGCTCAACGTGTTGGCGCCTCGTCGCTTATCTCTGCGAGCAGCAGGGGGCCGAGGGGGGGGGGGTCTTGATGCAGGAATGAGGCCACAAGTGCCAGCAGTGTGTGTGTGTGTGTGTGTGCGTGTGTGTGTGCTGACACTAAATGATTCCAGTGTAGGAATGTTAAGTCTGGATTGACAGATGGACGACACACCCACACACACACACATGCTGTTGTCATGACAACAAAGTAGGCGGAGTCATCTGTCAGGGAAGAGAGCGAACAACATTCCCGAGCCGTCAATCTTCAGCCAATGGCCGTGGCCGTTGCTGGCTGGTGACACGTGGGCGTGGTCATGTGTCTGCCAGGCCGAGATAAGCGCGCACTGTTGTCACCATGACGACAGCACGGTGAGGCTGCATCCCCGTGAAAGGTGATTGACAGCAAAAGTGCTGAGTCATTGTGTTGCTTCTGGTGCTTCACGAGCGTCCACGAGAGGAATGCTGGGAGATATTTGCAGGTTGCTAGGCAACCGCAAGCAGCCGTCCAATCAGCTGCCAGCGACGTGATTGAACGCGGCCCTAAAATAGACCACCCAGGGTTCCTCCATTTCCCAGGGTTCCTAGTGCGTTGCTGCCCAAGAGGTCCGGTGTCACGTGGCCCCTTTGTGGGCGTGAGTGATGTGCCGCCGTGTTAGTGGCGGTCACCGACTTTCTTCAAGTCAGGTCCTGAGAGCGGGAAGACCTTCTTCTCGTTCGCACGCGCCTCTTGCGGTGCATTCACGGAGCGTCGGCTATACGAACGATGGCAACGTGTTCTCTGGCGTTACCGCAGAGTTACGCAACTCTTGTTGCTTAGCAACAGTTCTTGGAAAGCAAACCTGCGAATAGCCGTGGGGATGATATTATGGGATGTTGGGGGGACATCTTTCATTTGTTTTGGTTATTTGGCAATTTTCAGTTTCTAATGTGTTCATATATTACATTTTTATGCCATCGCAGAAATGCTCATCATTTGTGCTAAACATATCTTTTATTTCTATTCAAAAGTGTTTCACCTGATTTTATTTTTTAAATTTAGAAATGCACACCGTTTTATTTATAATTCATTTAATCTTCACCCAGTTGTAAACAGTCTATGCTAAAAATATATTTTTGGTGTCACCTTTTATGTAATTTTTTATCTATATTTAATCTGCCTGCTAGTTATGTATCTTTAGTCTCTGCTCCACCTTTTATCTTGTATTTATTTGGACATTTTTTATTCATTTATTTTTTGCTCCAATTAATTTATTTATTCATGTATTGTCAATTTTATTTAAAAATGGAACATAATCAAGATATATTTATACTTTTCACAGCTGTCATTTTTATTATTTTTTTTAATATCTAGCTTAACTTTTTATTTAATTTTTACATTTTGAATGAATCAACATTTTTATTTTTAGATTTTTAAATGTGCAATGATATTTTTTTAAATCTATTCATTTATTTTAGCTCCACTTTTTATCAATTTTATTTTTTATTATCTCCCTCTCTCATACATTATATTTATATATATATATACACTCAGCCATGAGTGGTGAATAAATCATGGGGGGGACGAGGGGGGGGTAAAAGATGAGCCAGAGCTTCAAAGACAGCCGCCATTTGACATGAAGCGTGTGTGTGTGTGTGTGTTTCAGGAGGCGGAGCAACAACATGATGACTTTGCCTGCGAGGTAACGTTAGCACACTTCCACTTGATTCCACCAGAGTCCGGAATGATCTCTTTGTCCCCCCCCACGACCCCCCCACCCGGGACAGTCCAGTCCAGAGCTGAGCTCATTGTGGTGTTGGCATGCTGTGAGAGTGTTTAGCCTAGCTTGCTAGGCGCGTCCCTTCGGTTGAGCGGCAATGACAAATAAGGTTTTCTCCTTCCAGGAAGTGACCAATCAGCAGCCATGATGATGCCAAAGGTAAGCAAGCATTAGCCGCTAGCTTTAGCGTGTTTTGTCCTGACGCGTGTCCCGCTCGGCAGAGGCCTCAGACGTCTCCGGGGAGCGTGTTGTCCGTCAGAGGCTCCGGCATCCCGGGATCTCCTGCTGCCGCCATCGTGGTGAGTGTCCCCTTCTTCAGCATCCGGACTCTCCATTCCAACGTGTCCACCTCCATCTTCACCATCACCCCCGCAGGCCAGAGTGGAGGACGGCGTCATCGGGTATAAGGACTTGGCGGCGCTCCCACGGGACAAAGCCATCCTGGACATCGAGAGACCCGACCTGATGATGTACGAGCCGCACTACACCTACGGTTCACTGGAGGCGTCGGTGAGTCAGAAGCTGGACCCGACTCAGCAGAGACCTGGCTGACGGTTGCTTGTCTTCTCCTGCAGACATCCTTGTCCTCTCGCTCCTTCTCTCTCCCCGCCTCCCCCGAGGTAGGTCACCGGGGGCGTCATCGCCACGTCCTGGACTCTGCTGCTGACCTTTCGCCTGTCTTTGCTCCAGAACCTCCACAAGGAGGCCAGGGAGTGGCTGGAGAGATGTTCTCCTGGGGGTTCCTCGCCAAGTTCCGGCAGCAGGAAACACAGCAGCAACACGCCGCCGTCGCCACGCACGCCACACGCACACACGCCACACGCACACGCACACGCACAGCCTTCCAGGAGCAGCCTGCACCACTTCCACACACCAGGTCTACTTTTATTTTGGAACTTCCTGTCCAGTCCATCATCAGATGTTTAGACGCTTGTCTTGTTTCAGACAACGGCAGCAACATCTACAAGAAGCCCCCCATCTACAGACGAGGTGGAGAACCCGTCCATCGGTAGCTGTTAGCATCGTTAGCTCACCCGTTGGCATGCTGTGTGTGCAGGCGGGGCGTCTTCTGCCATTCCTGCAGGGAAGCACTTGGAGGACCTGATCATCGAGTCTTCAAAGTTCCCGGCCGCTCAGCCTCCAGATCCAAACCTTCCCTCCAAGATCGAGACGGACCACTGGCCCTGCCCCCCCTCCATGGCCGTCATCGGTAGCATCCCCTTTCCTTGCTCCTCCATCCTCCTTTCTTCTCCTTACCTCGTCCCGGTCCTGTCCCGCAGAGAAGGAGCATCGCAGGAGCGAGGCGAGGGATGAGGACGAGGACAACGAGATGGACGATGAAGTCTGGGCTTTGCGAGCTCTTCGCAGACAAGAACTGAACAAGGTGTCCATCGTGGGAGGGCGGCAGGTCCAGAGGCGCCGCACCTACTCAAGATGATGTTTGTGCTCAGATCCAGTCCAACCTGGGAAGGATCATCCTCAAGGAGGAGACTTCGGCGCTTCTGAGGAGGAAGACCCGCTCCCTGCCGGACCGCAGCCAGCATGCAGGTACTGATGGCGTCGTCAGGGGGGCACCTGCTGGGCCGCATCAGGACCTGCATCAGGATTCCATGTTTGGGGATGTTTTGGTTCCAGATGTTCCGGCGGTTGCACTTGAAGGTCTTTCGTTGCCCCCCTTTGACTTTGCGACCGGGGGAGAGATCTCAGATTTGCGTGTCATAGGTTCCGTTGTGTTTGTAACCCTTCCAGAACCTTGTGGTTATTTTCTGGTCCTAACTCTGAAGGCCTCTGTGGTTAGGATGTGGGACCTCTGAGGACCAAGCTCAAGGTGAATCACTTATCAGGACAGGTTCATGAGGTCCGGTGGTACCACACCTCAGCTGTAGTCCTCCTCTGAAAGGGAAGCAGCTGGTCGCCCCCTCAAGGAGTTGAACCTCAGTTCTTTGTCTGAATTAGCTTCCGTGTTCCGTATGTCAGGACCAGAATCCATCCTGGTCATGTTGGATGACTCCAGTTTGATTCATCTAGACTGGTTTTTCCTGAAGGTCGTCTGATGCTTGGTCGGGTGATTTCCAAAAAGGTTGGCTGGTGACTAGAACAGTCTAGAACAGTCTAAGGTTCCGGGGACTTCTGGTCGAGTCCTGAAGATAGACTTGAGCAAGTTCTTGGGAAACGTTCAGTTCTCGGAGAGTACAGATCATCTGCGGAGTTTCCATCGGTCCTAAGTGGTGTAGGAGACTGGGGACTTGGGAGTTGGGCGGATGGAACGGGTGTGGGGTCTCGGTGGGTGTAGCGGCGTGTACGTTAGCAAACCCCCCCCCCCTCCCTGAAGCGGGTTTGTGGTTGTGTTCCTCAGACCAAACCAACCAATCTTCTCAGGGAACTGACGTTTGTTGCCTCATGATCACTTCCTGTCTCTACTTCCTGTGCAGGGGCCGGGACTTCCAGGTCTGTTTATTTCCCAGCATCCTCGGGGACAGGCCTGTCCAGGGTGAGTGTGTGTGTGTGTGTGTGATGCATTCAGGGGCTGAGTGTTGCATTCGTGTGTTTCTATCTTTTCAGCTCCGGTCAGCAGACCTCAGCTCATCGCAAAAGCCCGCCGCAGGTAGTCCCGCCCCTCCGCGCCTCCGCCCCCGAGGCATGATGGGTGGTGGTGCTAATGTGTGTGTGTGTGTCTCCCACAGGTGTTCAGGTAGTGTGTGGTCCTCATTGTGCGTCATGTCGGCCATTTTGTGGTGATGTTTGTGTGTTTGTGTGTCAGAATGGAGACTCCGGGATGGACCGAGGCGACTCCCTGCCCGCCATGTTGGAGGTCAAGGTAATGATGTCACAGGGTGGGGGCGTGGGGGTGTTCCCAGTGGTCGCCATGACGACCACCATTCTCCGTGTTGGGACAGATCTATCCGTATGAGATGCTGGTGGTCCACCACAGAGGGCGGAGCAAGCTTCCTGCTGGCGTGGAGAGAACACGGCTGGAGGTAAGCAGTACCGCCGCTTGGAGCCGAGAGGTCAAAGGTCACGAGGCGCTGCTTGGTTGTCCCCCGCAGAGACACCTGTCACAGGACGAGTTCCTCAGCGTGTTCGGGATGACGCTGGCGGACTTTGAGCAGCTCTCTCTGTGGAAGAGGAACCACCTGAAAAAGAAGGTGTGTCTCTTCTGACTCCCGGAGCCACGCCCCGTTGCGGCCGGCCACACCCCCCTCGCCACAAACCTTCTGTAACCGTTCCCTTTAAGGTCCGTGAAGGACGTTCAGGAAGGACAAAGCAATAAGGTCTTTTATGATGTCATCATGTGACGCCACCAGCAGATCGGCCATGATGCTTTTTACCGCACGTCACGTGACCCAAACCGCCGCAACACGCGTCCAATCAGACCGCTCGGATTGCGACGGTTGAGTTGAACGCAGAAGGCCTCAGCAGCCAAGAGCGTCTTACGACAGAAGGTCACCGCAGGAAGTGGTTTTAAAGTTTGGACGAGCAGCTGCTCCTCTGCAGCTAATTAGCCTAGCTTACTGATTAGCTTCCAGGTGTCATCAACACGTGGATGTTTTCTAACAAACGTACGCTTTCATCGCCCGACTTATCTGCCTTTGGTTTTGCTGTGAGGAAAGGAAGCGAGGCCGCGTCATCAGCGTTCCTTCCAAGGTTGGACTTTTTGCCGTGTTTGTGACGAAAGACTTTGTGCCGCATGCATGACGTCACCGTTGAGTTGCCATAACAACTAATAAACGCATCAAGCATCCGGCCGTGTGGTCATTGAACGCATCACAGTCCCATCCAACTGCTTGGTTTTATTGTCAGTGCAGCGCCGCCGCCTGGTGGTCAAAGCGCGCGCTGCAGTCTCCGGCCCACGCGCGGTCACGTGACTTGCTCGAACAGCACCTCGAATAAATACACCCGGTTACTTGGTCCATAACTTAAAACAGGTGGGATCATGTGATCCAAGGGTCACGTGTCAAACTCAGGGCGGGTGAAGGTCAGAGAGGAGGTCACGTGGTGTCACGCCGCAGCTTTGCTCTCCCATTCCTGCGGGAGCGACACACGAGTCACGTGACAAGGCCGACACGGACATGGGCAATCAATGATCGATCGGGAGAACGACTCCTTTCAAACGACTCCTTCCATACCTTCCTCCTCTGGAAAACCTTCCCGTGTTCAATGAGCAACGACGAAGGACTTCTTCTCAGGGAGCTCTTCACAGATGCTGTCCGCCGCAGGAACGGGTTCAGGAGACTCGCCTGGACCAGCGGGGACCGGGAGACCAGTGGGTGATCAGTCACCACCGGCAGGGACCAGGGTAGACCGACAGGGGGCAGCAGAGACCGAGAGAAACAAGAAGAGATGAATCGGTGCCAGGTAATGACCAGAAGGAACCAGTAAAAGAGACCAGTATAGACCAGCGGGTACCACCAGAGACCAGAAGAACCAGTAGGTGACCAGTAAAGACCAGCAGAGACCAAGCGAGATTAGCAGAAGAGACCAGAAGGAACCAGCAAAAACCAGGAGAAAGCAGTAAAAACAATCAGGGACCAGTAGAACCAGTAGGTGACCAGTAAAGACCCGCAGAGACCAAGAGAAATTAGCAGGGACCAGTATAGACCAGCAGGTACCACCAGAGACAAGCAGAGAACAGCAGAGACCAGTAAAGACCAGAAGAGCGCAGCGGGGACCAGTAGAACCAGTAGGTGACCAGTAAAGACCAGAAGAGATCGGCACAGACCAGCAGGGATGAGTAGGGACCGGCAGAGAACAGCAAAGACCAGTAGAACCAGTAGGTGACCAGTAAAGATCAGAAGAGAACAGCAAAGACCAGTAGAACCAGTAGGTGACCAGTAAAGACCAGAAGAGAACAGCAAAGACCAGTAGAACCAGTAGGTGACCAGTAAAGACCAGAAGAGAACAGCAAAGACCAGTAGAACCAGTAGGTGACCAGTAAAGACCAGAAGAGATCGGCACAGACCAGCAGGGATGAATAGGGACTGGCAGAGAACAGCAAAGACCAGTAGAACCAGTAGGTGACCAGTAAAGACCAGAAGAGAACAGCAAAGACCAGTAGAACCAGTAGGTGACCAGTAAAGACCAGTAGAACCAGTAGGTGACCAGTGAAGACCAGAAGCGAGCGTCAGAGAAGATGAAGTTGATGACATCATCACCAAAGCACGTGTCAATCACCTGCGCTCGCTCGCCGCACACGGCCAGCGACTGTCTAAAGGACGAGCGTTTGTTCTGCTTGAGGGCGGAGGGCAGGTTGACCTCTGACCCCGCCCTCATCGGGACCCCTTTCCTGGCCGCCAGCTCCAACTTCTGAATGCCGCGTTGAGTCTCCGCCCACTTCCTGTCTGTGGCAGCACACACTTTGTTTGGTCGCCCGCTGTTCGCGGCGAGGTGGGCGGAGCCTGCTAACTCACTGTGCCGGCTGAGGTTGGTGTACGTCACCGGAGCGTCCAGAGAGCTGTGAAGCTGACACACCACAAAACGTGTAGGTCAAAGGTCGGGGTTGAGGTGAAAGGTGAAAGGTGAAAGGTCAGGTGGGTACCATGTGGTCCAGGGGGGAGGTGTTGGAGTACACGGGCTGGTGGGCGGGGTCGTCCATGTACATGTTGGCCTGCAGCCCGCTGAGGAGGACAACGGTCGGCGTTAGCGGTCGTCCATCGCCACGGCGACGCTCACCTGACCTTCCCGCCGCACCTGAGAGCCGCGCCCGCTTGCTGCTGGGTCTTGTTGCCGTGGTAACCGGCCGCCCCCTCCTTCAGGAGCCGCATCCACCGCCGCTTCTCGTCCGCCGAGCTCACCTGCGACCACGCGGGCTCACGGTCACATCCGCTTCCTGTTTGCATCACTTCCTGCCTCCCTCACCTCCAGCACCGCCACCTGATCGCCCAGCGTGCTCAGCGTGATCCTGTGCGAGCGCTCGCCGTCGGGCCCCGCTTGCACCTTGCAGCCTCGCAGCTGCAGCGTGTACTGGGGTGGGCGCCGCCCCCTCTGGGGCCCCGCCCCTTGGTCCTGGCCAAACATGTTGAGGAGCCCCGCCTCCACCCGACACAGCAGACTCTGCCATTGGCAGTTCATCAGCACGTTCAGGAAGCCTAGGAGATAGAAGTACTCAGGTATATATATATATATGTAGTACCTCATATGTACGTGTATGTGTGTGTACATGTGTGTACATGTGTGTACATGTGTGTACATACACACACCTGTGTCCTTGTTGTTGGGACTTGGAGCTTCCTGTTGGTCATTGTGGGTCAGAACCACACTGGACTGAAGACACACACCAACAAACACTTCATCACATGCACACAAATACTGTGTGTGTGTGTGTGTGTGTGTGTGTCTCTAACCCTGCAGGACCACTGTGGTTCTGGTGCAGGTCCCGAGAGGTTCTGCTCCTCAGTTCCGACACTCAGCTCCTCGATGACCTACGACACACACACAGGATGACTTACACACACCTTGTGTGTGTGTGTGTGTGTGTGTGTGTGTGTGTCGACCTGCAGCCACTCGCTGGCCTGCTGTGAGCTGGTGTAGCCCAGGACCATGGTCTGGGAGTCCAGGAGGAGCAGCTTGAGCTGGTGCTGGACCCTCCTGTTGCTCTTCCTCTTGTAGACCAGCTGACAGCCTCTCAGGTCCACCTCCATCTGAGGCAGAAGGTCTCGAGCGCACTTGTAGCACTGACCCAGGAGCACGCAGGAGGACACGGGAGGACACAGGAGACACAGGAGACACAGGAGGACCCAGGAGGACCCAGGAGAACCCAGGAGACACAGGAGGACCCAGGAACATAAGAGGACCCAGGAGGACCCAGGAGAACCCAGGAGAACCCAGGAGACACAGGAGGACCCAGGAACACAGGAGGACCCAGGAGGACCCAGGAGAACGCAGGAGACACAGGAGGACCCAGGAACACAAAAGGACCCAGGAGGACATAGGAGGACCCAGGAGGACCCAGGAACACAAAAGGACCCAGGAGGACATAGGAGGACCCAGGAGGACCCAGGAACACAAGAGGACCCAGGAGGACCCAGGAGGACCCAGGAGAACGCAGGAGGACCCAGGAGGACCCAGGAGAACGCAGGAGGACACAGGAGGACACAGGAGGACCCAGGAACACAAGAGGACCCAGGAACACAAGAGGACCCAGGAGGACCCAGGAGGACCCAGGAGACACAGGAGGACCCAGGAGACACAGGAGGACCCAGGAGGACCCAGGAGAACGCAGGAGAACGCAGGACGACCCAGGAGGACCCAGGAACACAAAAGGACCCAGGAGGACATAGGAGGACCCAGGAGGACCCAGGAGAACCCAGGAGACACAGGAGGACCCAGGAACACAAGAGGACCCAGGAGGACATAGGAGGACCCAGGAGGACCCAGGAGAACCCAGGAGACACAGAAGGACACAGCAGGCTAAGCCAATGCCGACACACGCGCACCGTTAGCTGCTAGCTAGCTAGCTGACCATCAGGGAGTGGTTCCTGATGATGAAGAGCTGCTTGGTCCACTGGCCCAGCCATCTCCTCCTCCACAGGTAGCCGCAGAGGCGGGACTCGGGGGCGGGCCTCAGGCAGGGCTGGGAGGCGCTCCATTGGATGTAGTGAGCCCTGTCTTTCACGTGCTCGCCGTCCTCGTCTTCCTCGCCGTAAGACTCGTAGCAGCTGCTGTCTGACTCCGCCCCCTCTGCGGGAGCGTCACGCGAGTACGGTTGGGCCTCCTCGTACGTATCTTCATCTTCATCGTCATCGTCAGTGGCTTTGGGAGCCCCTGGTGGGCGGAGCATCGCCGTGGTGACCTTAATAGGGTACAAAGCGGTCACATGATGATTAGATAAACGTGGGCCCGTCACGTAGTCCAGGCGCTAATCAGCCGCCATCGCTGAGCACTTCCTGCCTGCGTCCGGCTCTCCACCAATAGGAGGACAGATAGGGCAGAGATGGCCTCCTATGTAAACATCCTGTCTCACACACATGTGCACGCACACGCACGCACACGCACACGCACGCACACGCACACACGTACGCACACACGCACACGCAGCGGCGTCTCCTCCCAAGCCTCAGGAGGACTCTGTCATTAGCGGACCACATGACAGAGCAGCCAGCTGGATCCACAAACCCCAAGTCTGCTTCTGGTCCACCATAGGCCTCATTTGTTCTGACAAGACCTTCGGCGGGTCCACTAGACCCTCTCCCGCCAAACCCCGAGGACTCACAGCGTCTCTCATCCACACGTTTGAGTCCGGCCTGGAGGACGACTCCGACAGGCCCCCTGCTGGTCCAACAAGAGCACAGACGTTAGCCTTCCCGGCGTGGCGTCACGTGGCGTCACGTGGCCTCACGTCCATGCCGACCTGTGGGCGGAGCCAGGGCCTGGTTGCCAGGAGACGAGGACGGACAGCTCATGACGACGTACTCGGCGTCCTCCGCTGCAGACAAAGCACGCCCGTGAAACCCCGCGTCCGTCGAGGCTAGCTAGCGGGCTAAAGCTCAGTGCCTACCGGCGGCGTCCGACGTCTGCAGCGCCGACACCAGCTCCGAGATGGACTTCTTCTGGGCCTGAGCCATGTAGCTCAGGTTCTCCGAGTCCAGCACGGACAGGAAGGACTGCAGGTCCCACATCAGCTTGGCCAGCGCTGACAAAAAGACGCCGCGTGCGTGTTAGCGTGGCCAACGCTTACGACATACGAGTATTAGTAGTAGTATTAGTATTAGTATTAGTAGTAGTATTAGTATTAGTATTAGTATGTCATTATTAGCGGCACATTTAAAATATATACTTGGTTTCAATACTCCAGAATTCTACCACTTTTTATACCACTTCTACCATCTACCACATTATACTTATACATCTACCACATTATTCTCATACATCTACCACTTTATTCTCATACATCTACCACATTCTCATACATCTACCACTTTATTCTCATACATCTACCACATTATTCTCATACATCTACCACATTATTCTCATACATCTACCACATTATTCTCATACATCTACCACATTATTCTCATACATCTACCACTTTATTCTCATACATCTACCACTTCCATTCTCATACATCTACCACTTTATTCTCATACATCTACCACTTTATTCTCATACATCTACCACTTTATTCTCATACATCTACCACTTCCATTCTCATACATCTACCACTTCCATTCTCATACATCTACCACTTTATTCTCATACATCTACCACTTCCATTCTCATACATCTACCACTTTATACTCGTACATCTACCACTTTATACTTATACATCTACCACTTTATACTCATACATCTACCACTTTATTCTCATACATCTACCACTTCCATTCTCATACATCTACCACTTTATTCTCATACATCTACCACTTCCATTCTCATACATCTACCACTTTATACTCGTACATCTACCACTTTATACTTATACATCTACCACTTTATTCTCATACATCTACCACTTTATTCTCATACATCTACCACATTATTCTCATACATCTACCACATTATTCTCATACATCTACCACTTTATTCTCATACATCTACCACTTCCATTCTCATACATCTACCACTTCCATTCTCATACATCTACCACTTCCATTCTCATACATCTACCACTTTATTCTCATACATCTACCACTTCCATTCTCATACATCTACCACTTTATACTCGTACATCTACCACTTTATACTTATACATCTACCACTTTATTCTCATACATCTACCACATTATTCTCATACATCTACCACATTATTCTCATACATCTACCACATTATTCTCATACATCTACCACATTATTCTAATACATCTACCACTTCCATTCTCATACATCTACCACTTTATTGTCGTACATCTACCACATTATTCTCATACATCTACCACTTTATTCTCATGCATCTACCACTTTATTCTCATGCATCTACCACATTATACTTATACATCTACCACTTTATTGTCGTACATCTACCACTTCCATTCTCATACATCAAACCTGCCATGATTTTAATACTTGGTGGTGTCAGTCATCATGTGACCTTTGACCTTGATCAAAGGTACATATATTATATTTTCTCTCATCAATTTATGACTTTATTCTAGTCCCGTTACAGCTTTGGGTTCTTATGGTCCATCCTAGCTGATCTGAAACCAGCTGACATGCCACACAGGTCACATGGGCACACACACACACACACACACACACACACACACACACACACACACACACACACACACGCTTATCTGAGCATCAACATCACTTCCTGTTTGTGGCTTGGCTGCTGCAGCACACACACTTTCATGTCTCCGTCACACAACAACAAGTCAACTGGACCCACTGTGTGTGTGTGTGTGTGTGTGTGTGTGTGTGTGTGTGTGTGTGTGTGATTTCAGATGTTTTACCATAAAAACCAAAGCCTGAAATTAGCACAAAGATGGGAATCCTCCTCAATGTGTGTGTGTGTGTGTGTGCGTGTGTGTGTGTGTGTGTGTGTGTGTTGGAGGGTGTGGAGCAGCTTTCTCTTTCATCCTTTGTTAAAAATAGCAAAGTCACCAAGAAAAAGAAGTAGAATGGTTTGGGTTGTTCTTGCCTAACTCCGTCGTTGTCCAATCGCCATCAAGTCCCGCCCCCCTTCCTACTACATTATTTGACCTTTCAACAGCCAATCAAGAGGAGCTAATGGGCTTCCTGACTCAGGCATCTTCTCAAAAAGACCACCAGCGCTTTCCCATGGGAAGAGCATCTTCTCAAAGACCACCGAGACCTCCTAGTTGGAATCTTGTAGAAGTCCTGTAAGACCTGGCTCAAGAAGGAAGTAGCTCCACCCCTTTCCGTACCCCACCTGTGCTTGGCGCCACAGCAGGGGTCGCCGTGGTGACATCACGGACATCAAAGTCCTTAGGTGGAGGCATGCCCATTAAGAGTGTTCCTAGTGAAGATAGCACGGTACCTTTCTGTTTGTCCATCTTCTCACCAGCGGAGCCTCCTTGCTGTCATGGCTGCTCAGGAACACAACACAACACAACTACACGTTTCTCCTAGCTGGGTTGCTCTGATCAGTGAGAGTGGGGCCACTGGCGGGGGCGGAGTCGCGGTGCCGTGACGTCACATCGAAGGCGGAGACACGTACACATAAGTCTTACATATGCTGGCTAATCTTTTTTTTAGATTTAACTTTTAAACTTCCGTGTGCCGCATAAGCAATAAAGTTATAATTAATGTTTTTTTTATTGTTTTTTTAAGTTGATTGGCGCTACCGTTTCCTCCATCCAGCGGCGGGAGTGAGATCTCGCGAGAGTTGACGTGCTTGTTGGCCCGCAGAGAGGAAGAATTGCGGAAGACGGATCAGGAGGAGGCTAGCGAGCTGAAGCTAATTATCCGTCCCGACCAGCAGCCTCCTTGTCGCTTTAAACATCCGGAACGAAGGTAAGGAAAGGGTACTTTACTCACCCGGCTTGGTGTTTGTTGCCTTCTCGTGTCGACATCCGGAGTTAGCCGGCTAGCTTGCCGACTCGCGGCACCAGCTGTTAGCATGCTAGCTTGCCCGCTCACGGCACCAGCTGTTAGCATGCTAGCTTGCTAGCCGAGTGAGCAATGACTAGGAAGCGTCCCGGTTGTGTGTTATTGTTGAATTGTAATATTAGCCGGTGTCTACTGTGACGGCGATACCCGTCTTTGATGTAGGTGTCGCCGCAGAGAAGCAGCAGGATGACCGCCACGCCTTACAACTACTCTTACATCTTCAAGTACATCATCATTGGTGAGATGGTGGTCACGTGACGCTCCAGGCCGGCCACAGCCCGAGTAAAACCAACTACTTTTCCCGTCTTTCTTCAAGGTGACATGGGGGTCGGCAAGTCCTGTCTGCTGCACCAGTTCACCGAGAAGAAATGTGAGTTTCTGCACTCCTTTGACTTTTATAACCCCCCCCCCCCCTTCCATGAAATTGATGTGTTCCTAATGTGCCAAAAGTCATGGCGGACTGCCCTCACACCATCGGGGTGGAGTTCGGCACCCGGATCATGGAGGTCCACAGCCAGAAGGTGAAGCTGCAGATTTGGGACACGGCCGGCCAGGAGCGCTTCAGGGCCGTCACCAGGTCCTACTACAGGGGGGCGGCGGGGGCCCTCATGGTCTACGACATCACCAGGTAAGTCACGTGGTCTGCACGGTGGCCCCACGTGACCTCGACTCGACTCGACTTGGCTTGACGTGTGCAGGAGGAGCACCTACAACCACCTGAGCAGCTGGCTGACAGACGCCAGGAACCTGACCAACCCAAACACGGTGAGGGAGATGCGAGCGAGTCCCGGCCTGGACACGCTAATGACACGTGTGTGTGTGCGTGCAGGTGATCATTCTGATCGGCAACAAGGCCGACCTGGAGGCTCAGAGAGACGTGACGTACGAGGAAGCCAAACAGTTTGCCGACGAGAACGGTGAGCAGCATTTTCCCGCCTGGTCTTGGTTAGCTTGGTGGCTAAGTAGCTCTTCTTTTGATGACCAGGTTTGTTGTTTCTGGAGGCCAGTGCCAAGACGTGAGTACACACACACACAAACACACACACACATGTGACGTGTCATGTACATTTGGGGCCGGTGGCACCCTTTTGGGGGGCCGGTGGCACCCTTTTGGGGGGCCGGCACGGTGATGTTGCATGCGTTGTTGTGGTCCAGAGGCGAGAACGTGGAGGAGGCCTTCCTGGAGGCCGCAAAGAGGATCTACCAGAACATTCAGGACGGGAGTCTGGACCTGAACGCCGCAGAGTCCGGGGTCCAGCACAAGCCGTCGGCGCCGCAGGGGGGGCGTCTGAACGCCGACAGCCAGCCGGCCAAAGACAGCTGCAGCTGTTAACCACGAACACGTTCCCGCTGCTGACTGCTCGTTTTAGGATGGACTGCCCGTGAACTCGACCCCCCCCCCCACATCCACTCCCACAGCTCGACGGAAGCATCCGTCCACCGTCGACAACACATGGAGACCCTCTTTGTCCGACCCAAGACCAGGACCGCGCACTCATTTGGACTTGGTTTGGTTTTCGGAGCAGACTAACCATGTGTTCATTCATGTTGTCTCACCCTACGTCAATTTGGTGTGCACTTTTTCTTTAGCTTTCCCCCCCCCCAGCTGGTCGTCTAGAGGTGTTTCACACAACATATCAATATCTCAATCCACGATCGCCCCCTGGTGGACATCCACTAAAGTGCACATTATTTTAAACTTAGGTTTTTTTTTCTTCAAACTTTATTCCAAGTGATTTCATTCCAACCGACCAATTAAGTGGAAGAAACGTTTTTGACGTTAAAGCAACTTTGTAGCATTCCAAATGTAGCGGTTGCTAAGCTAGCCAAGTCCCGTGTGTCGTGTTGAGAGTGAGCCGCCAGGGGGCACTGACGACACTAAAGCGACGGCACTCTTTGCTGCTCTCTGGTTGGTTGACGGCAGCCCCGCCCCCTTGCACCGCTCGTCACGTGCTAGCAAGGAATCTTAACCCCGGTTTTACTCGGAAACGAGGAAGCCGGGAAATAAGTTATTTGTGGGAAAAGTCGGCCTTTGAGGTCGTCGCCTTAACCTTCCCTCGTTGTAGGGGGGGGCAGTGTTGTTTGCATCATGGCCCCCAACCCCCACCAAAAACAATTTTTATTCATTTAACGTAAAAACGGTCTTGTCATGTCAACCAGCATTTTAACAGCCTGAAGAGGGCGCTGTGAGGCTTCACATCTTCCTGTATGTAACAAACATGACTATTTATATTCTACACGTGTAACCTTCATTGACGTCTTTGTAAATAAACTCAATACGTATGCCACCTTTTCATTGGTCCACGTCCTTTAGCGTGGTGATGATGGAAGTGCTGTGTTCTGGGTGGCCCTGAATGCACCAGTCTCGTGACTTCAATAGCTACACTATTTTACCATATCTATTAATTGGTTCCACACCCAAACGTGCTGGATGAATTTCCGCTATTTAGCTATTTAATAAAAGTATTATGTTAGTAGCTAGAACATAGAAAACTTGTTTGACTTTGTAAAAACGATTTTTAATATTAACACGCCTTTAGTCCTCTTGTTTCTGGGTCTCGAGACGACCGCTGGCTAGCTAACAAACAGCGAGCTAACCAGTTAGCCGCGAATGTATTAATTTAAAACGTAAGCCAAAAACGTACAATTCGGAATTAATTGTTTTTTCTCCAGTATTGTATTATATCTTGGTTCATGCAGTGCTAAGGGTAATATAACCTTTCATGACCCCGTAAACGTAATGTAGAAATGTGATTGAACGAGTCGTTCAAAACTCAAGTGTTTCACTGTATTGGGACTCACGGGTACTCGTCTGAGTTAATTCGTTCACTTAACCCCAGCTACTGCTAGCAAAATAGAAAAAGGAAATCAGGTAACATATCAGGGTGTGATTAAATGAGGGACAAGTGAATAAAAGAGCACAATTCACAACTTCTTGCACATGTTCTGTCTGAATGAAGTAGCATCACTTTAGTGAGTCAGAAAAAGGAACGGCACTAAAGTAGTGTATCAATGCTGTGTCATTACTGCCACCTAGTGACCATAGTTGGTGGTTCGTTCATTCCTGAAGAAAGGGGCTAACTACAGAACTGAGTTTTATTGGAAAAGTGATGAGCTGTCAGGTTACGTGATTCCAATCACGCCGAGCACAAGAGTTTTTGTTGTGATGTCACAGTTGTCACGGCGACTGCCCCGCGCTACGTGGCTGCGCTCTTGGCGGGCGGCTCCGTCTCCCGCTCGTACTCGATCTCCACGTACGCTCGCTTCTTCCTGGCGGCGGAACCGTTGGCGGGAGATTTGCCTTTGGAGCGCGATGCCTTCATCTCGTCCTCCTCCTCCTCCATCTCCTCCCCCTCGTCTTCGGTGGACATCTCATCTTGCCCCTCCTCATCGCTGCTCGTCCGCAGGTCGTTCATGTCCTGGAAGCGAGCACGTGGCGTCAGGTTGGCTTCCCCCTGGCGTGTCATGTGACCACGTTTACCTCAAAGTCGCTGAGGTCGCTCTCGTCCACGTCTTCCTCCGCTACAAACTCTCTCTTTCCGACGTCCTGCGGAGGTCACGTGATCAGCAAGCGTTGCCAGGAGGTCAAAGTGCACACGTCGTCCTTCCTCACCTCATCGTCCTCCTCTTCTTCCTCCTGGTCCGTCTCCGACTCGGCCTCGCTCTCCTCGTCCTGCTTCTCCAGAGCTTTGTCGAAGGCGTGGATGGGGAAGTTGTAGATGTCGCCGTACTGAAAAGACGACAACAACGGACGTCACAAAGGCGTGGCGGCGTGCGGGACGGCGGTGGGCGGAGCTAGGTACCGTTCCCTGTTTGAGTCTCTCCAGCAGCTCCTTCTCGATGGCGTTGTCCAGCTGGGCGGCGATCAGAGCTTTTTCCTGTAAAGCAGACGCCGCTTTAGCTTTAGCAAGGACCATGACGCGAGCGTGACAACGCTTCCCACCTCTTTACGCTTCTCCCGCCGCTCCACCTTCCTGCTCAGCGGGACCAGCTTCCTCCTGGAAAGATGAGCATGGGCGGGTCAGGAGATCCCCCACGTGTCACGTAGAGACGTGGACTTACCGTCGTTTGAGGACCAGCTTCCGCATGCGTATCAAATACTGCGTGATCTTTGTGAAACGCTGTTTGCATTTGTGGCGGATGAAGCGAGGCCAGTAGATCAGGTTCTCGTCGATCTGGTCCAGAGCCTTCTCGTAGTTCTTGCTCAGCTTGACCTGCACGCATGTACATACGTACCTTTAAACACACACTTCCGACTGAAGCCCACCTTGTGGCGTCTCGCTCACCTTCTCCCACATTTTGGCAGGAAACGCCGCTCGCTCAATCACCTTCATGTACAGGAAACACTGCCCTGGAATCCACGGGAAGGCGGTCAGTGTTTCTAACAGGGTCCCGCAGTCACACATCATAAGGGCATACCTTTCTCTTCCCTGATGGTGGCATACTGGCTGTTAGCCAGCGGACACGACGAGCGGTTACACAAACCCGTGATGTTGTACTCATTGCGACAGAAACTCTGTGTTTTGGTCCTGAAGGACACAAACCAACACTTAGCATGAAGCCGTTCACAACACACATGCTAGGTACTTAATTAGAGCATCACACATGCTAGCTACTTACTTAGAGCATCACACATGCTAGGTACTTACTTGGAGCATCACACATGCTAGGTACTTACTTGGAGCATCACACATGCTAGGTACTTACTTAGAGCATCACACATGCTAGCTACTTACTTAGAGCATCACACATGCTAGCTAATTACTTAGAGCATCACACATGCTAGCTACTTACTTAGAGCATCACACATGCTAGCTACTTACTTAGAGCATCACACATGCTAGGTACTTACTTAGAGCATCAAACATGCTAGGTACTTACTTAGAGCATCACACATGCTCGGTACTTACTTAGAGCATCACACATGCTAGCTACTTACTTAGAGCATCACACATGCTAGCTACTTACTTAGAGCATCACACATGCTAGGTACTTACTTAGAGCATCACACATGCTAGCTACTTACTTAGAGCATCACACATGCTAGGTACTTACTTAGAGCATCAAACATGCTAGCTACTTACTTAGAGCATCACACATGCTAGGTACTTACTTAGAGCATCAAACATGCTAGCTACTTACTTAGAGCATCACACATGCTAGGTACTTACTTAGTGCATCACACATGCTAGGTACTTACTTAGTGCATCACACATGCTAGGTACTTACTTAGAGCATCACACATGCTAGGTACTTACTTGACTTTGTAGGAGCAGAACTGTTTGTTGCCGATAATGTCCCAAATTAGCTGCAAAAGCGTTACAGAGTTACATTAGCTCGACACTGGATCATAAACACAAGCACAATATATATATATATATGTATGTAGTATATAATAACAATCCTAACTTGTCCGCTTAGCTTGTTTTCGTTTTCAGGCAACAGCTAGCGTTAGCACGAGGCTCGCTAGCTAGCAGGTTAGCTCACTCACGTCGTCGTGCTGCATGTTGTTGTTGTTGTTGTTCGCCGAGCCGCTCCAAGTTTCACTACTTTTATTAATAAGTTACGTGACAATGTTTTTCTTTTGCTAAGCTACCAGAGGAAAAAAAGAAAGAAAAGCTGGGTTCTTCAGGACACCGGGAGCCACATGGATGAACAGCGAGCCACCATTTTTGTTTGCCTGCCCACTTCTCGCGGTGAGTCACGCGGAAACATCGCGAGATCAGACCGGCACTGAATGAATTCATGTGGAAATTGGAAAATGTCACTACAGAACGGTATTTTTTCACTGTTCCGTCCATTTAAATTGTTTAGAATTGTTCAATGTTTTTATTTGTATGCTTCATACATCTCCACTTTTTCGGTTGGTTGTGGAAATCACGTGACCTCCTGCCTAAGGTGTTTAGTTCCGTCAATTTAATTGCTTCAACAAAGTACCAAAGGCGCATGATCAGACGGTTTGAGGCACAAAGCGTAACAATGAAGGCTGTACCTTTCACGGAATGTCCGTGAACGCACCGATCATCATTCTCATGACCAGGAAGAATCATAAGGGAAACATGGCGCCCACGCTATCTATGCCACACAGACACGCGCCAAACTCACGGTGTCCTGCGTGCTAGCATGTTTTTCTTTCGTGTCACACCAGCCATCCCACGCGCCGACAAACGCTGTCGATATGAGCCACCCAAAACAAACCTATTTAGCGAAACACGAGTGCTTGACGAGCGGCTCCTGCTGCCGCGGTGGATTGTGGGTTGGCGCGTGTCACCTCAGCTGACCGAACACCTCGCACGCGCCAGACGCTGGCGGCGAGCTCACGTGGTTTTACACCGGTGCACGCGCCAGGGAGCGGAAGCTGGTTTGTTATATGTCCTTTTAAAGATGTCAGTTTACCGTCACTTCAAGCTGTGACCTGCGGGTGGACTCAGGTATGTGTGAGACCACCTGGACCCCCCTTACAGGCTGTCTAGACCGCCTATCCCAGCCGTCCTCGGGCGAGAGGCGGGGTCCACCCTAGACCGGTGACCAGCCAATCACAGGGCACATGTAGAGTGTTTATGCACACTAGCGGTGCATGCTAACAATATATGCCTGCTAATGGTTTATGCATGCTAATACTTTATGTCTGCAAATAGCTTGTGCATGCTAACGGTTTATGTTTGCTAACTTTTGTGCATGCTAACACTTTGTGTATGCTAAATTTTTGTGCATGCTATGCTAACACTTTGTGTATGCTAACATTTAGTGCATGCTAACACATTGTGTATGGTAACTTTTTGTGCATACTAACAGTTTGTGCATGCTAACACTTTGTGTATGCTAACATTTTGTGCATGCTAACACTTTGTGCATGCTAACTTTTTGTTCATGCTAACAGTTTGTGCATGCTAACACTTTGTGTATGCTAGCATTTTGTGCATGCTAGCACTTTGTGTATGCTAGCATTTTGTGCATGCTAGCACTTTGTGTATGCTACCATTTTGTGCATACTAACACTTTGTGTATTCTATTTGTGCATGCTAACATTTTGTGCATCCTAACACTTTATGTATGCTAACTTTTTGTGCATGCTAGCACTTTGTGTATGCTACCATTTTGTGCATACTAACACTTTGTGTATTCTATTTGTGCATGCTAACATTTTGTGCATCCTAACACTTTATGTATGCTAACTTTTTGTGCATGCTAACACGTTGTGTATGCTAACATTTTATGCATGCTAACACTTTATGTATGCTAACTTTTAGTGCATGCTATGCTAACACTTTGTGTATGCTAACATTTTGTGCATGCTAACACTTTGTGTATGCTAACTTTTTGTTCATGCTAACACTTTGTGCATGCTAACATTTTGTGCATGCTAACACTATGTGTATGCTAACGTTTTGTGCATGCTAACAGTTTATGCATGCTAACACTTTGTGTATGCTAACGTTTTGTGCATGCTAACAGTTTATGCATGCTTTGTGCCAGGATTCCTTGGGGGTGAAGAGCTGTGATGCTGCTGAGGAGCATCTGGGACAGAAATGAAGCGTGCGGATTTATGGAGTCGTCTCTCAGATTTTGACAGGTGGGTCCCACCTGGCCGAGGAGGCCCCCCTTGCCTGCGGCGGCGGCGGTGGCGGCGGGACAGGCGCGTGCTTGTCTCGGCACGGAGGCGGACGTTTAAATAGCGGCACGGCCGAGACCCCCTCCTCAGTGGGGCTCGTGTGGGACGTGGAGGACATCTCGCTGTCATGAACCTTCTCAGGATGCTCGCCTTTGCAGGTGAGGAAGACTTTTGGAACATTTGGAAATGTACGTGTGCTTATTTTGACACAATCATAATTGTGTAAATATTGTCAAGCTAGCATATCTGCCGCATAAGAAGGCACGTTTTTTTTCTGTTTTTCAGTCGTGGCAACACTTTGCTTCGTTTCTCACATGTCGGGTAAGTTGGGGGGGGGGGTATCAGCATCTTTGTATGCTAACGTGCTAACTGTGCGCACAGAGGGTGTGGTCGTCTACGCTTGTTACAACGATACGGCGGTGATGTCATGTGGTGAGATAGCACACACACACACACACACACACAGTGTGGCATGACCTTTCATATGTGTGTGTGTGTGTGTGTGTGTCCCAGAGGTGGGCACCAAGATGAAGCTAAATCACATCCTGTACAAGGTGGGCGTGGGCACGCGCTGCGGCGAGGGCAAGCGTCACCCGGACGACGGACCCGACAACTACTGCTCCTTCCCGTGGGCCGAGATGGTGGTGGAGGACCTGTAAGGGCGGACCCCCGAGGGGCGACCCCGCCAGACAGGCAGTGCTTCTGACGTGTGTGTGTGTGTGCGTGTGTGTGTGTGTGTGTGTGCAGTTGCGGGAACCGGCGGACTTGTGAGGTTCCCGTCACCGAGGTGGTGTTCGGAGAGTACGACTGCAAGGAGACCACCCGCTACCTGGAGGTGTCTTACACCTGTGTCCTACCGGCCCCGCCCCCGCCCCCGGCGCCAGCCAAAGCTGACTGTATGCACACACACACACACACACACGCTTCCCAATGGGTGCTTTGAACTTTGACCTTCTCCTGCAGGTGAAAGCAAAGACGAGAAGAGCGTGTGAACTTTTCAAACGCAGCCACTTCACTTCCTGTTGGGAATATTCCTTTCCCGTATTCCTTTTCCTTTCTATTGTCAAATAAAACCTTACCCGACTCTCCTGCCTCCTCCACGTTTCATCATTCTTTGACGGAGGCTCCCTGAACGCACCGTCTGTCACAGCGCTATGCTAACAAACAGGCTTTCCGAGGCCTCTCATCATCTCATCAGACCCTTCTTTGTACACGTCTCAACCAGCTGGAGAATGTGGGCAATGTTGCCTAAACCTCATCATCTTTGATGGCCTCAAGCCCCCTGATCCCGCCCCGGGACCCTTCACTACATCTCTGTTGATTGACAGATGAAGACAACGCGGTTTCAAGGGTCATGACTCCTTTGTTCAACACCAACATGTTTCATGACTCTTCTTCAAAACAGGCGACTCTTCAACATGATTCAGCCACTCTTTTCTTCAATTACATTTTTACTGACTCTTTAGTTCAATACAGCATGTTTAATGACTCTTTTGTTCAATACAGCATGTTTAATCACTCTTTTGTTCAATACGACAAGTTTAATGACTCTTTAGTTCAATTACATTTTTACTGACTCTTTAGTTCAATGCAACATGTTTAATGACTCTTTTGTTCAATACAAGTTTAATGACTTTTCTTCAATTACGTTTTTACTGACTCTTTAGTTCAATTACATTTTTACTGACTCTTTAGTTCAATACAACATGTTTAATGACTCTTTTGTTCAATACAACGTGTTTAATGACTCTTTTGTTCAATACAAGTTTAATGACTCTTTTCTTCAATTACATTTTTACTGACTCTTTAGTTCAATACAACATGTTTAATGACTCTTTTGTTCAATAGGACATGTTTAATGCCTCTTTTCTTGAATACAAATGTTTAATGACTCTTTTCTTCAATACAACACGTTTAATGACTCTTTAGTTCAATACAACATGTTTAATGACTCTTTTGTTCAATAGGACATGTTTAATGACTCTTTTCTTCAATACAACACGTTTAATGACTCTTTAGTTCAATACAACGTGTTTAATGACTTTTGTTCAATAGGACATGTTTGATGACTCTTTTCTTCAATTATATTTTTACTGACTCTTTTGTTCAATCCAACATGGTTAATGACTCTTTAGTTCTATACAACATGGTTAATGACTCTTTAGTTCTATACAACATGGTTAATGACTCTTATGTTCAATACAAAATGGTTAATGACTCTTTTGGTCAATACAGCATGTTTAATGATTTTTTTTCGTTCAGTACAGCATGTTTAGTGACTATTTCGTTCAATACAGCATGTTTAATGACTCTTTAGTTCAATACAGCATGTTTAATGACTCTTTAGTTCAATACAGCATGTTTAATGACTCTTTAGTTCAATACAGCATGTTTAATGACTCTTTAGTTCAATAAAGCATGTTTAATAACTCTTTAGTTCAATACAGCATGTTTAATGACTCTTTAGTTCAATACAGCATGTTTAATGACTCTTTAGTTCAATACAGCATGTTTAATGACTCTTTAGTTCAATACAGCATGTTTAATGACTCTTTAGTTCAATACAGCATGTTTAATGACTCTTTAGTTCAATAAAGCATGTTTAATAACTCTTTAGTTCAATACAGCATGTTTAATGACTCTTTAGTTCAATACAGCATGTTTAATGACTCTTTTGTTCCATACAGCATGTTGAAAGAGTCTTTTAAGATTGGAATAGAGCAATGCTATAGAGCATGCTCGTCTACTTGATGATGATGATGATGATGATGATGATGATGATGATAATGGTGTTTCAACAGCAGGAACATCTGGAAGAACCTGTTAGCTAGCAGGTCCTGGGGCTACATTTAAGCCCCGCCCCCTGTGTTTACCTGTTTAGTCACTTGCTGCAACGACCCCCCCCCCTCCACCCCCCCACTGCAATCTTTTTCTTACCCTGTCAAATCTGAACCCCATGTCCCTCATTTGCATACGCCATAAAATACATGGGCTGACATGTTGAGTGCAGACACTCATCATAAGAGGCTGAGCTGGGCGTGGCCGACAGGTGTTGAACACCTGCACCAATCGCGGACCACGTTACCTTTTATGGACAACAGTTGGGCCCCCCCCCCGCCAAATAAAAACAAAGTGCCGCTGCTGCGTTCCCACACAGCCGGACCCAGCCGCTCCTGAACGCATCACACACAGGTAAGCCCTCCCTTATTTGATCAGCGCTGATGCTGCTCGTTTCCTATTGGCCACTCGGCATGCATGATGAAAAATTGACATCCACATTAAGGGTGGTTAGCATACAGCTAGGAGACATGGGTTCGATATGGTTTTATAGCATGAACATTAAAGACATCAAAGAGTCACACACAGGAAGCTTGCATTCAAGATCGACCCCCCCACCAAACACCACATATATCCACCAGGTATGTCTTTTTATACTCTTTAAACGGACTTTAAAACAGCTAGCATGTAAGCTAGCGTATCCTTTAAAAGTACGGCACGTGCCTGCTAATATTCTCTTTTGAAGCATTTGGGGGCGTTAAAAGCTTCAAAGACGACAATAAGAAGAACGGCTTTATTCGGCGTCGACGGAGTCCCGACGTCATGTTTTTCACGGCCACTTGTGAGGTTAAAAGTGTCTTAAAGATGAGTTTGAAACATGCCGGCGACTTGCCGTCTTGACAGCGGCGCTCGTCTCTTCGGCTTTTTCCGGCTGTGATCGGGAAAAATGTGACTCCTGTGTTAGTCCTCAGCCCTGTCGCTTGTGCCGTCTTCTAATATCCGGTAAAGTTGGGCTTTCAAAATAAAAGCATGTCATCAAAACGAGGTGTTTTTGATGACAACAAGTGAAGACCGATGAAATGGTAGGCGGTGGGCGGGGCTTGCAGATCGCTCACAGTAAGTTGAACTGTGACCTTTCAGAGATGGACGACGACGTCGCCGCCCTGGTGGTAGACAACGGCTCCGGCATGTGCAAGGCCGGTTTCGCCGGAGACGACGCACCCCGCGCAGTCTTCCCCTCCATCGTGGGCCGGCCCAGGCACCAGGTAGGCGGGCTGGCGGGCGGGGTCAGTGAAGCGGGCGTGAGAGCGCGGTGCGTTTGTGCGTGCGGCAGGGCGTGATGGTGGGCATGGGCCAGAAGGACTCCTACGTGGGCGACGAGGCCCAGAGCAAGAGGGGCATCCTGACCCTCAAATACCCCATCGAGCACGGCATCGTCAGCAACTGGGACGACATGGAGAAGGTGATGCGCTGGGCTCGAACGCTGTTGGCTGGCGTGGAGTTTAGGGGCGTGGCTTACTGACTGTGCCGCCCGTGCAGATCTGGCATCACACGTTCTACAATGAGCTCCGCGTCGCCCCCGAGGAACATCCCGTCCTGCTCACGGAGGCGCCGCTCAACCCCAAGGCCAACCGGGAGAAGATGACGCAGGTGAGTGTCTCAGCCCCGCCCAAAATGCTGTCCCGTCACGTGACCTGGCTGACCTTGGCGGCGTTGCAGATCATGTTCGAGACCTTCAACACGCCCGCCATGTACGTGGCCATCCAGGCCGTGCTGTCGCTGTACGCGTCGGGTCGTACCACAGGTGAGCCGCCCCCTGGGCCGGAAGCAGTGGTTGGCGTGCTAACGCTAATGCTAACGCTGATGCTAATACCGGCAGGTATCGTGATGGATTCCGGCGATGGCGTCAGCCACACGGTGCCCATCTACGAGGGCTACGCTCTCCCCCACGCCATCCTGCGTCTGGACCTGGCGGGCAGGGACCTGACGGACTACATGATGAAGATCCTGACGGAGCGAGGCTACAGCTTCACCACCACAGGTACCGCCCGCCGCCCCCGCCACCCTTTTAAGGACACCTCACAAACCTCTGCCGACAGCCGAGCGCGAGATCGTGCGAGACATCAAGGAGAAGCTGTGCTACCTGGCGCTGGACTTCGAAACGGAGATGCAGACGGCGGCCTCGTCCTCCTCGCTGGAGAAGAGCTACGAGCTTCCTGATGGACAGGTCATCACCATCGGGAACGAGAGGTTCCGCTGCCCCGAGACGCTCTTCCAGCCGTCCTTCATCGGTCTGTGTTGGGTTCTTTTCATCCACGCCGCTTCCTGTTTCTGACGCGCGCTTCCTCTTCACCCCCCCGCCCCGCGTGCAGGCATGGAGTCCGCCGGCGTGCACGAGACCACCTACAACAGCATCATGAAGTGCGACGTGGACATCCGCAAGGACCTGTACGCCAACACCGTGCTGTCGGGCGGCACCACCATGTTCCCCGGCATCGCCGACAGGATGCAGAAGGAGATCTCCATGCTGGCCCCGCCCACCATGAAGATCAAGGTAAGAAGCCGGGAGTGCCGGCGTGTTTAGGCAGCAGCTGTACCGTGACGCCACGTCCTCCGTCTGTCTCCAGATCATTGCCCCGCCCGAGAGGAAGTACTCGGTGTGGATCGGCGGCTCCATCCTGGCCTCGCTGTCCACCTTCCAGCAGATGTGGATCAGCAAGCAGGAGTACGACGAGAGCGGCCCCGGCATCGTCCACCGCAAGTGCTTCTAGGACCGTGGCGGTCTCGTCGGCTTCGGCCGTCATGGATGATGTCATCTCTTCCTGTTGGTGTACACACAAACGTACCTTGGAAGGAAACAATAAATAGTGTACGCTTTGTTCTATACCATAGTGGGTCTGTACTGCCCCCTGCTGGCTAACAGTGGCATCATATTTATTCCACATGTTCTATACCATAGTGGGTCTGTACTGCCCCCTGCTGGCTGATAGGGGCATCATATTTATTCCACATGTTCTATACCATAGTAGGTCTGTACTGCCCTCTGCTGGCTGATAGGGGCATCATATTTATTATTTTACTCTTTGGAACCTCTCACTTTTGGACCCAAGGGGCTTCCGTTCCTTAGCACGTGTCTAGGTGTGTAAGTGTGCAAGTGTGTGAGTGTAAGTGTGCAGGTGCATAAGTGTGAGTGTGCAAGTGTGCAAGTGCCTAAGTGTCAGTGTGTAGGTGTGTGTGAGGTGTGTGTGTAGGTGTGTTAGTGTGTATAAGTGTGCAGTTGTGCGTGTAGGTGTGTGTGTAAGTGTGCAAGTGCATAAGTGTGAGTGTGCAAGTGCGTGAGTGTGTGTGTGTAGGTGTGTTAGTGTTTAAGTGTATAAGTGTGTAGGTGTGTGTGTAAGTGCATAGGTGTGTTAGTATGTAAGTGTATAAGTGTGTAGGTGTGTGTGTAAGTGTGCAAGTGCGTGAGTGTGTGGGTGTAAGTGTGTAGGTGTGTTAGTGTTTAAGTGTATAAGTGTGCAGGTGTGTAGGTGTGTGCGTGCAGGTTTGTGAGTGTGCAAGTGTGTGTGTAAGTGCGTAGGTGTGTTAGTATGTAAGTGTATAAGTGTGCAGGTTTGTAAGTGTGTTGAGTGTAAGTGTGTCTGTGTAGGTGTGTACGTGTGCCAGTGTGTGTGTGTGTGTGTCAAGTGTGCAGGGAAGTCCTCATTCCTAACCAGGGTTGGGCATGACCTAAACAGGAAGTCCCACCCACCTAAACCGGAAGTGACACCATTTCTCACCAATCAATAATACTGAGTTAACAGATTAACAGCACGATTCTTTATTTGACACTTTGTTTTGAAAGACCCCCCCATGCTACACGCTACATTTACCACTAGGAGGACAATAAATGATTTCTACAATTATTTTCCCCCGCTAACTATTATTATTTGACCAGCGGGAGAGTTTATGAGGTGAATGTTTCAAAGTGAAACACCCGAAAAGCGGCAGTGTTGCTACAGTGACGAGTTAGCTAGTTAGCTAGCTAGAACTTAGTTGCTGTTTAGCTAGTTAGCTAGCTAAAAGTTAGTTCCTAGCTAGCTAGCTAACCAAGTCCGGTTCTAATCAGCTTGACTTCGCCCAGCTGCGCCACACCATTCAGGAAACAGGTGAGGTGTGTCGCCTCGCTTCCTTTGGCACATTTAAATGACCACACGCCGCCTAACGGAGGCGTCCGGCAGCGGGGAGCGCCAGACTCGGTCCGTGATCCGGAGGATTTGAACTGGGATTCCCGTCCGTGCCGACCTTCCACCGTACAAAGACCGGCTGTGTGACGGTGGTCCTGTCAACAGTCTTGGGCTCCGTTCGGCGTCGGTTATTTCCATCAAAGTCATTCAAAAGGTATCTTTTTTAATTGTAATGATGTTAATTAGTGCCAGAAGTTAGGACAATTAATAACATTTTTGTAGTATTTACTTAATTTGTATAAACACTTGAACGTCAAGGCGTATTTGATGTTTAAAAACCTTAAATTCAAGTTGTGGTTGCTAAGCGGATGTTTGCTCTTCCAGGCTGGCTGTCAAATGTCCCACACTGATGTGACAAGTGAACGTCTCACCACTGGGGACTGACTCCGCCCTCTTCTTCATCTTTCCCATCCGAGCCAACCATGAATCCTTCGCTCTCAGACTCCACTGATGGTGACTCACCGCCATATTCGGGCCCTGAGCCCCGTGTTGACCCCCGACCGCAGGCCGGCGTGCCCGTGCCCTCTCCGGACCTGCGGCCGTCGCCGCTCCCGTGCGCATGCGGCGAGGAGGGGGCGGAGTTGGAATGCTCGGTGTGCTACAGCCAGTTCAACAACGTCTTCCGCTGTCCCAAGGTGCTGGCGTGCAGACACACCTTCTGTCTGGAGTGTCTGGCCCGCATCAACGTCAAGTCGGCGCAGCCCGCCGCCATCCAGTGCCCGCTGTGCCGCCGCCTCACGCCGCTGCCCGCCCTCGGCCTGCCCAAGCTGGCCACCGACTCCGGCGTGTTGGCGTCGCTGCCGGCCGCCATGCAGCGTGTTTACAGCGTCCGCTTCCACCGCAGCAAGGGCAAGCTGCAGGTCAAAAGGTGAGCGCCGGTGTCACGTGACCTCAACAGGAAGTATGTCACAACATCGCTTGTGTGTCTTTTCACTCAAGGTTGTCTGAAGCTCAGCCGCCCTGGGGTCAGAGGTCGCTGGCGGTCAGACACTCCCTGCACGTGGGCCTGCCCAGCCCGCCCATCAGGAGCGGCGGTGGCGGCGAGACTGGCGGCGGCGGTGTGGGCGGGGCTCTGTTCAGGCTGACCGGCCGGCCTCTGTGCCGCGCCCTCCTGCTGACGTTGGTTCTGATGATGACCGTGGTGCTGACGGGTATCGTGGTCTTCTTCCTCACCTACAGCGTCGACGCACTCTAGCCCCGCCCGCTGTCGCCAGAAAGGTTAAAGGTGACGATGACGCCTTCACGGACACTTCAGTTTTTCAGAGAATTCCATGCAGATGTTAAAAGTATTTGTCATTTTTTTTAGACTTTTACTGTTCCATAGAAAATGTATTTAAATATTTAAACTTTTCAACTTAATAAATGGGCCTTTTTCATTCTCTTTGCTTCTGACTTTGGCAGCGCCTCAAATGTCCACCAGAGGGCGCAGTTTCACCAACAGATGCACCATTTTATGCCATGTTTAAATTGGCATTACTGTATAAAATAATATAAAATAAAAATATTTCATATTTTTATAAATAAAAATATTTCATATTTTTATTTAGGGCTGTCAAATGATTACAAATTTTAAGATTAGTCGTAGAATTTTCCTACGTAGATTTAATCACCACTTTTCACTTTTAGTCTATTTTCTGTATATCAGTTCTTTTTTTTAATCAATTCATTGCCTGGTGAGTACCTCAAACGTCCACCAGAGAGCGCCGTTTCACCAACAGATGCACCATTTATGCCATGTTTAAGTTGACATTACTGTATAAAATAGAATAAAAATATTTTAACATTTTTATTTAGGGCTGTCAAATGATTGCGAATATTAAGATTAATCGTAGAATTTTCCTACATAGATTTAATCACCACTCTTCACTTTTATTTTTTAATTTTCTGTATATGTCAGTTCCTTTTTATTAATCAATTCATTGCCTGGTGAGTACCTCAAACGTCCACCAGAGGGCGCCGTTTCACCAACAGATGCACCATTTATGCCATGTTTAAGTTGACATTACTGTATAAAATAGAATAAAAATATTTATTAAATATTAATATATATATATATTAATATATTAAACATTTTTATTTAGGGCTGTCAAATTATTGCAAATTTTAAGATTAAGATTAATCGTAGAATTTTCCTGCATAGTTCCTTTTTTTTAATCAACGAATTGCCTGGTGAGTACCTCAAACGTCCACCAGAGGACGCCGTTACACCAACAAGTTAACATGTATGTTTTCAGGGTTCATTATATCAAATATAAAGATATTAAATATTAGGAACACTACTAACGTCTTTCCCGCCACTGGCAGGGTTATGGAGCTAGATGGCCCCGCCCTCTGATGGTGCTCGGGGTCAAAGGAGGTGAACGGTGCCAAAGCCGGGTAAGTGCTTTGATCCTCGGGTGCACAGAAGCAGTCACGCGTGTTTTTGTGAGTGTTGATGCTCGGAGCGAGATGGCGTTCCTTCCTCCCCCCCCCGCCGTCTTTGTTCCTCATCCAAGGGCAGTGTGTTAGCCCCCCCCCCCACTGCTAACTTCCTGCCTGTGTCCTTTACTTAATCCTGACACTTAACCCGCCCACCCCATCGCTAATGCCCTCTTTGCACGGAAAGTCGCATCAGAGTGAGACATCAAGGCTGACATCTTTGTGGTTTGAGTCTAAAAATAGAACTCACTGACACCAACACCCAGCAAGTGTGTGAGGAGAGGAGTCAAGGAAAGGTGGGATGAAGCGGAGGTGCTGCTATCCCAAAAACAGGGATGATGGACGGGGTGGGCGGGGCCTATATGTCCAGGGGCGAGCAGGCCACACCCACCGCCTTGATATTTAACAAGGTGAGTGAAGGAGGAGGTGAAGGAGAACATCATGACCTCCTGCTGCTCCTGCAGAGTGCTTCCTCCTCATCCTCCTCATCATCCTCCTCCTCGGGCCCGCCGTCGCTGTCGGGTCTTGTACCCCCCCTACCGGTGCAGGAGGGCCCCCCCGAGGCAGGCCCCTGACCCGGCGACGCGTTGGCTCCTCCTCCTCAGCGCGTTGCTCCTGCTGCAGATCTACACCGAGGACACATGCACAGGTGAGCGCACGAGGGCGTGTTAGCTAGCGCTAATGGCCAACAATAACGCACACCTGTGTGTGTTTATGTGTGTCTTTACGTGTGTGTGTTTACGTGTGTGTTTATGTGTGGCGAAGACGACGAGGCGTCCGCCTGGTGCCGGGGGGGCGACGAGGCCGCAGAGCACCACAGCAAGGGGGAGGAGCTTTGGAAGGTCCAAGCGGTGGGCGCGGCTTCAGAGACCGTCTCAACTGACCACACCTGAAGTGGGCGGGGCAAGAGGGGCGCTTCCTACATCCTTGATGTACTCCATGTGTAAATATGCAAATATTCTTATGCGTTTTCATCTCTCAGCAAATAAATATTTTTTATTGTCATGTCCTCACTTTATTAGATATTAAATATATACATACAAACAGGAACAGGGGTAGTGAGTCTGGAACCCAAGTACGCGCCCTGCACATACACCCCGGTACAGTAGGTGGCGGTATGCATCTAAAATGTTGCTAGCGACCCCCCTAAGAACTGACACTTATAACGGAATAAAGTTGTTGATTTAATTGTCCAAAACATTCTTTTAGCATTTCCAGACATCAAGTTAGATTTATATGCTAGTAGCTCGCTAGCTAGCATTTACGGTATGTCCACTAAATGAGGTTTGTAGCGCCTTTTTACAAAAATCAATAAGGTGTCTAAAAGGCGTCGCTAGGGTTAAACAAGGATTGCTTGTGTATTTATTTTTCTTTGTGTTGCTACGGCTAAAAGATGGCGACGTGCTAGCGCTAGCTAACATCCGGGACTTCTAGTCATGTCCTCCAATGGGATATTGGGAGAGTAAAGATGGTTTATTTTTATTTGTATTCTTCCACGAACACAAGATGGCTCCTTTCAGTTCTTCCATCCAACCCGAACAGGCCATATAACCCCCCCCCCCAGAACTTTCCTGGAAAGGCCTCGCCTGGTTCCGCACGTAGGCCCGTTCCCATGGCAACGGGCCAGCGCTGCCCATCAACGGAGCCTTTTGACGGGCAGTGACCCGCATGACGCCCGCTTCCACCACGCCGCCTGGGACACAAGATGACGCTTGCTGTCTTTTCCTCCCCCGCCGGCACCTCCATGGTGCGCCTCCATGGTGCGCCTCCATGTTGCGCCTCCACGCTGGACTGTTTTGGGTAAACACCCTGGGAGGCTCCTCCCTTTTTCACTTCTATTTATTACATGGACTTTTAAAAATATATTTATTATTATATTTAAGCATTTATTTGACATTAAAAATTTGGATTTGTAAATAAAATTGTTTGTGAATATAAAGTAATATTTTTAATTGTAGTATTTACAAAAATATATTTATATAATGCAAAAAAAATAACTTTTGGCAGATTAACCATTTTTTTGGCCATTTTTAGGAGGATTTACTTCACAGGTGACAAAGTCTCGGTCCGGGGGCCAGATTTGGGTCGCCATATTTGTTCACGTGCCTGTTAAAGCCTTTTTAGTATTATTTTGAAAAATATATGTTTTGTTAATTATAGTATTCCTATTTATTTGTTACAGTATTTGTATTTTGTATATTTGTGTGTATATGTGTCTATGTAACAGTGTATTTTTAATGCTTTAAAATATATTTGTAAAGATATATTACAGCTTCTAATGACCTTTTTCGACCTCTGTGTCTGTGGAAAAGTTGTAGAAACGTAAGAGGAGCACGTGAGCAGGATGATGTCATCATCATCAACATCCTCTCATGTCATCAGTGTGGGGGGGGGCATTTTGAGAAGGTGGTTGTAAAATAAAAACTTGTGGTTGTTTTTTTTCGTTGAGTCAGAAGGTGCTGCCCGGGGGGCGTGGCCCGAGGTCCAGGGGGCGTGTCCACATTCCAGTAAAGGTATAAAGGTCAACTCGGCAAGTTTCGGTCAGACTTAAAATCGAGAGAAAGAGAGGGAGAAGAAAAAGAGAGAAAAAGAGAGAAAAAGAGCTAAAATGTATTGTCATCCGAGTTCCACCATGACGCTCCGGAGGCGGGAAAGCTTCGTCTCGTCTCGGCTGTCGAACCGCAGCACGGAGCCCGAAATCTTCACCTTCGAGCAGATTCCCACCCAAGCCACCGCCGTGCCCTCCTTCGTGCCTATCCGGCCCAGGAAGCGCTGCACCCGGGTCATGTACCCCGCCAAGGTCCGCATGCACCTCCCGCCCCCGGAGAAGAGCCCCGCCAAGCGGTGGCTGCTGCTTCTGATTCTGGTGGTTCTGTGGCAGATCTACACCGAGGAGCCCTGCGTCGACACGCCGCCGGGCGGCGCCCGCGGTGCGGCGGAGGACGACTCCAATGCGGTCTCCGCCGGCCTGGTGGTTCCCGCGGCTACGAGCTCCTGCGAGGCGGACGCACCGGTGGAACCCGGGACCACGGGCGGGCAGCAGGGCGCCGGGAACAGCTACGTGGTGGCCCTGCTGGTCTACCACAGACTGGGCGCCGACAAATAAAAGTCCGGATGTGTTCCGTCCGAAGGAGCTGAGAGGACTCTGCGCAGCCGCGGAAGGAGCCCCGTGAGCCGGCCTGGTGTCTGCAGGCGGCCCGCTGAGCCCCCCTGAGGCCGTGGAGCCTTGAAGTGGAAAAGAACTGAAAGAACCTTGAAAGAACCTTGAAGAAACTTGAATGGGTCATGTAATGACCCCCATCCTCACTGCTGGAGAGGCCAAATGTTTGTCTTATTTATTCAATGTTATTTGATATTTATTTCTATTAAAAAGGTCCAAAACTACAACATGTCTGCTGGCTTTTTACTAGTGCTTACACTCGGCATCATAGTACTACATTGGTGGATAGTACTACATTGGTGGATAGTACTACATTGGTGGATAGTACTACATTGGTGGATAGTACTACATTGGTGGATAGTACTACATTGGTGGATAGTACTACATTGGTGGATATTAGTACTACATTGGTGGATAGTACTACATTGGTGGATATTAGTACTACATTGGTGGATAGTACTACATTGGTTTATATTAGTGTATTAGTGTATTGGTTTATATTAGTATATTGGTGTATATTAGTATATTGGTGTATATTAGTGTATTGGTTTATATTAGTATATTGGTGTATATTAGTATATTAGTGTATATTAGTGTATTGGTGTATATTAGTATATTAGTATATTGGTGTATATTAGTACATTAGTGTATTGGTGTATAGTAGTGTATTGGTTTATATTAGTATATTAGTGTATTGGTATATATTAGTATATTAATGTATTGGTGTATATTAGTGTATTGGTGTATATTAGTGTATTGGTATATATTAGTGTATTGGTGTATATTAGTATATTGGTGTATATTAGTATATTGGTGTATATTAGTATATTGGTATATATTAGTGTAGTGTTTCCTAAAATGTGAGTAATAGCAGGAATGTTAGTACATGAATCATTCCTTCATGCCACTCATGTAACTTCCTGTATGAGGTCATGTCTCAAGGTCACAAGTACAACTAGGACTTATAAGACCAGTAGGACCTATAAGACCATAGTAGGACCTATGAGACCATAGTAGGACCTATGAGACCACAGTAGGACCTATGAGACCACAGTAGGACCTATGAGACCACAGTAGGACCTATGAGACCACAGTAGGACCTATGAGACCATAGTAGGACCTATGAGACCATAGTAGGACCTATGAGACCATAGTAGGACCTATGAGACCATAGTAGGACCTATGAGACCACAGTAGGACCTATGAGACCACAGTAGGACCTATGAGACCACAGTAGGACCTATGAGACCATAGTAGGACCTATGAGACCATAGTAGGACCTATGAGACCATAGTAGGACCTATGAGACCATAGTAGGACCTATGAGACCATAGTAGGACCTATGAGACCATAGTAGGACCTATGAGACCACAGTAGAACTTATGAGACCACAGTAGGACCTATGAGACCATAGTAAGACCTATGAGACCACAGTAGGACCTACCTATAAGACCATAGTAGGACCTATGAGACCATAGTAGGACCTATGAGACCATAGTAGGACCTATGAGACCATAGTAGGACCTATGAGACCATAGTAGGACCAATGAGACCATAGTAGGACCAATGAGACCATAGTAGGACCTATGAGACCATAGTAGGACCTATGAGACCATAGTAGGTCCAAAGAAAAGGTCACATGACAAGCATGCGCTGCACAAAGGACATGAAACAAAGGACAAGGAAGGATGACACGGAACTCTGTTTGACCCCCCCCCCCCCTCCCCCCAGCTTCCCCCCTTTCCTCCTGCTCCTCCCATTCCTCATTCCTGGGCCGTGAGTCAGGGTCGGCTGCGTGGGCTGCAGGCCGCTTCCAGCCGGGAAAGCCAAGGCTGAAATGACGAGCAGAGGAGGAAAGTAGGAAAGGAGGAGTGGGATTTTCCGAGGCTGCGTTAGACTGGAAGAGGAACGGCAGCACCGAGAACCGAGGCCTCACGGTGTCCCATTCCAGGGACCACAAACCTGTTTGGAATTTTGAACAGCCTGGATTGAAAATGAAAGCATGGACTTCATGGCCGCCATCAGGAAACAGGAAACACGCGTCTGTTACATAATCTAATCAACAACAACCAGATTGTACTTTTACTACGTTACGTTACGTAACCAACCCACCTGGTCAGTGGCGGGGCCACGTGAGGCCACCAGGTGGATGTGTCTTGGTCCACATGACTTCCAACTCCTCAGCCTTAAGGCTGTTTGAAGGTTCTGGGCTGGAGGGTCAGACTGTTGGATTTTAAATTCAGGAGTAGAGTAGGTTTTGGTTCTGGTCCTAGAACTGTAGACCGGCTCAACAATCTTGGCAGGGTTTTTCCCAAGCAGTCTACATGTGTTTTGCGGACTTGGAGAAGGCCTTCAGTTGTGTTCTTTTAGGAATCCTGTGGCGGGTACTCCAGGAGGGTGGGTTACCACACCCCCAATTCAGGTGGTCCACTACCTGCATGACTGGTGTTAGAACTTGCATTGCAGGTCTACATGTGTTTTGCGGACTTGGAGAAGGCCTTCAGTTGTGGTCTTCTAGGAATCCTGTGGCGGGTACTCCAGGAGGGTGGGTTACCAGACCCCCAATTCAGGTGGTCCACTACCTGAACGACTGGTTGCTAGTCTACATGTGTTTTGCGGACTTGGAGAAGGCCTTAAGTTGTGTTCTTGTAGGAATCCTGTGGCGGGTACTCCAAGAGGGTGGGTTACCAGACCCCCAATTCTGGTGGTCCACTACCTGCATGACTGGTGTTAGAACTTGCATTGCTAGTCTACATGTCTTTTGCAGACTTAGAGAAGGCCTTCAGTTCTTCTAGGAATCCTGTGGCGGGTACTCCAGGAGGGTGGGTTACCACACCCCCAATTCTGGTGGTCCACTACCTGCATGACTGGTGTTAGAACTTGCATTGCAGGTCTACATGTGTTTTGCGGACTTGGAGAAGGCCTTCAGTTCTTCTAGGAATCCTGTGGCGGGTACTCCAAGAGGGGGGGGGTTACCAGACCCCCAATTCATGTGGTCCACTACCTGAACGACTGGTTGCTAGTCTACATGTGTTTTGCGGACTTGGAGAAGGCCTTAAGTTGTGTTCTTTTAGGAATCCTGTGGCGGGTACTCCAGGAGGGTGGGTTACCAGACCCCCAATTCAGGTGGTCCACTACCTGCATGACTGGTGTTAGAACTTGCATTGCAGGTCTACATGTGTTTTGCGGACTTGGAGAAGGCCTTCAGTTGTGTTCTTTTAGGAATCCTGTGGCAGGTACTCCAAGAGGGTGGGTTACCAGACCCCCAATTCATGTGGTCCACTACCTGAACGACTGGTTGCTAGTCTACATGTGTTTTGCGGACTTGGAGAAGGCCTTAAGTTGTGGTCTTCTAGGAATCCTGTGGCGGGTACTCCAAGAGGGTGGGTTACCAGACCCCCAATTCAGGTGGTCCACTACCTGCATGACTGGTGTTAGAACTTGCATTGCCGGTCTACATGTCTTTTGCGGACTTAGAGAAGGCCTTCAGTTCTTCTAGGAATCTTGTGGCGGGTACTCCAGGAGTATGGGTTACCAGACCCCCAAATCAGGTGGTCCACTACCTGCATGACTGGTGTTAGAACTTGCATTGCCGGTCTACATGTGTTTTGCGGACTTGGAGAAGGCCTTCAGTTCTTCTAGGAATCCTGTGGCGGGTACTCCAAGAGGGGGGGGGTTACCACACCCCCAATTCATGTGGTCCACTACCTGAACGACTGGTTGCTAGTCTACATGCGTTTTGCAGACTTGGAGAAGGCATTTGAATGTGTTCCTCGAGGAATCCTGTGGGGGTACTCCAAGAATATGGGGTACCCGACCACCTAATCCAGGTGGCTCACTTCCTGAATGACCAGTCTTGGAGCCTGGTACATGTTGCCGGTCTACATGTGTTTTGTACGGTTATACCAACAGTGTTTCTCAAGGAATCCTGTCAGGTGTACTCTGGTGGTATGAGGTACCCGACCACCTAAATCAGGTGGTTCGGACCCTGAATGACCAGTAGAGGTTGGTCCACATTTCCAGCCGTAATTCCAACTCGTTTCCTGCGAGGGTTGGACTTCTCCAGGGACGGACGGAGTTCAGTAGGCAGTAGGCCTAAGTGTTTAGGGCGTCTGGTTTGGTGACTGCAGGATTGGGTCTTTGAATTCTGCAAAGGACCTCCAAGTGGGAGTCCATTTTTCTTTCCCGGAAAAAAGGGTGGAGTGCCGTTTCCGGGTTGGGGATGAGATCCAGCCCCTGGTGGAGGAGTTTAAGTACCTCGGGTGGCACCTATAGGGTGGCTGGACGATCCCTTCCAGATACGGTGACCATCTCTTGGGAGTGTTCAAGGCCCCTTTAACCGGCAGGAGGCCTTGGGACTTTGAGTCTCTCAACCGGCTTCCGAGGAACGTGATGAAGTAGCCTGGAAGAACATGCTAACGTTCCAGCAAGCTAACAGAACAACAGCATTCGTGATGAGAGTGTGTGTCAGCGTATTTGCATGCGTCCAGCATGCCTGTGATGTTTGACTGGTGAGGAATTCCGTGAGAAGATCCCGTGAGGAATGTGAAGTATTCCCGGTGTGGAACGCCGCTCGGACACGTCTGACACAATGTGACATGACCTTAGCGGGTAGCAAAGACGTCCTTGGCACAAGCTGGGGCTGAACCCACCAGGTATGTTGGTTGGCAGTGTTGCTCAACAGCAGGCAGGCAGGCGAAGGACTCAAACACACCCTGGGCGCTCCCTGGTCCACAAAGCACACTGGAATTCCTCTCTTTTTTCTTCTCATTACAAAGGTGATGAAAGCCCGTGTGGCCCCGGAGGGAAGCGTTTTGAAAGAATGAAAACTCTCAGCCCGAGCGCAAACAGGAAGTGTTTTGCCCTGAAAAGGAGCGCTCGGCGAAGCGTCTAAACATGACTCAGCAGCGTGTCAAGCTGTCGCCGGATAAGACAAGGAAAATAAAATGTTGATTTATCACCTTGGTGATACGAATATGCTGAGAATACCCCATTGATGATCCAAAACAAACATGTCCTCGCCTGTCAGCGCCGGGCCCCTCCTTTTGTCTGGCAGGCAACTCACACCAATCATTAAATCATTAGACTGTACTAGACATTACACCACAACACACATGACTCTTTACTCCCGGGGGACATTCATACTATATGCAAATGCAGTATGCTAACAGGACGTCTTAGCTTCACATCTTATTCATATCAACTTCACTCTTTATTTATAATAATATTATAACTCTTTCCCCAAGCTAATCTTCCAAAAATGAATACATAAGGTGTGCAAAATGTGCCCAAAGCAATGATGACATCACAATACGCCCTCAACGTGACACTCTGCTGCCACCTAGCGTCAAACAAGCACAGTGACCAGTCAAAAGTCCTAAAAGGCGTCTTTCAAATGAAGTAAAACTTTATTAAAATGTTCAGCTGTACAAAGGTTTGCTTTCAAAGTACAATTCAGAGTTTGAGCTGTCAGCTGACGTCACAGCAGCGTGTGTTTTCAAGTGAAGACACAAAACTACTTCCGGTTTCTTCTCTTGGCGCCGCCTCAGAAAGAGGAAGTGACGTAGTGATGTTTTTTTTTTCCTCTTGTCTTGCTAGCGAAGCAGCGGTTTGTCCTCCATGACACTTTTTTAGTCAAGAGCGAACAACAAAACTTTTCCGTGTTGACAAACTCCTTCGTCAAACTCCCCGCAGAAGCCGCCACGTCCACGCGCGCGTGCCCCCCCCCCCCTTCCACGACCACGACGACACGCACGCGAGCGGCCGCGGTGGGCGCGCACTCGAGCTTGGGGGCCGCGCACGGGAGGTCGCTGCCGCCGAGGAGCGCCAGGACAGGTAAGAAAAGACGCGCGATAAAAGGCGAAAAGTGATGACGTAAGAACTCGAAGTGAGGGAGCCGGCGAGGAGTGTGACGTCACGTTTTTTTTTGACGGAGCGGAGCGTGAAAAGTTTGCTGGCGTGCGCGCGCGCTCATGGAATTTAAGCGTGCACGAGCACGGCCCGGCCTGATGTCAGTGGTGTTGTTTGCTAACTCGTCACCGTGACGTCATTTTAGCCATACAAACACACGGTGAGAAGCTAAAGAAGCTACGCTAACGTGTGTGGATACACCGTAAACGTGAGCTAGCGTGCTAGTGCTAACACAACATGAGGCAGCTTGTCCCTAGCATGTAAGCTAACGTTGTTGTTTAAATGTCACGTGACTCACCACAACAGGATGTGTTGTGCGATGTTTTTTTTGTAGTTTTAGTCAAAATCAGTCTCGTCCCGGTGCATTCTGGGATACATAACCAAACATTTGAAGTGTATTGATGTTAGCATCGTGTGGGAGTGGAAGCTAAAGCTAACTTATGAGCAAGCTAACATAAGGTGTTGTATCCTCCGCCGCTGAGCACCCAAACAAAGATGTTTTATGTGCTCCGACTTGTCTAAAACCCGGCCCTCCTCTCATTCCGGACATGCCGACGCAAAGCTCCCCGTAGGCGACGCTCCCCGGGTACTAGACGCCACATAGCGGTATGCTAATTTATTCCTCGCCCCACTGACCGACATGCTAATCTGTGTTGGTCACGTGATGGCGTTGTTGTAAACAGTGTGTACTGTACTTATGCACCTAAAAGATGAAGGCTGAGTGCAAAAGTGTGTACTTACGCACTCAAAAGACAAAGTGGGTACGGACCCAGTGAAGAAGAGGTGTTCCTAATGAAGTGACCGCAGCGTTGTTGCTTGTGCTGATAGAGATGTAGCGTGTGTGGAGCATCATGCACCTCCTCCTGCTGCTGCTGATCCTTCACGCCACAGCAGCCCTCGCACAGATTGATCCAGGTACACGCACACACAAACACACACACATGTGCACACTCAGACCGACCAACGGCGACTGCATGTTTCAGCACACTGTCGCTATGCCCTGGGCATGGAGGATGGGCGGATCCAGGATGATGACATCACAGCTTCCAGCCGATGGCACGAGACCACAGGAGCGCAGTACGCCAGGTCGCCCTCCTCTGATGATTCTTCATGATTCTTCTTCAAATGTTGTTTGAGCGTGGACTCACCCTTTTAACGTCGCCGCCACAGGTTGAACCGTGAGGACGGCGACGGCGCCTGGTGTCCCGAAGGCCAGCTGGAAGCTTCCGACTCTCAGTTCCTGCAGGTTTGACTCGTCTTTTCTCTTCACGCCGATGTGGAATGTGGACGCAGCACGACACGTGTCCGTCCCCGTGCGCTCAGGTGGACCTGCGGCGTCTCACCTTCCTGACGGTGGTGGCCACTCAGGGTCGATACGCCAGGAACGGCATCGAGTTCGCCCGCGCCTACAGCCTCAACTATAGCAGGGATGGCGTCAACTGGAAGTCCTGGAGGGACCGGCTGGGAAACATGGTGAGTGTGCGTGGGAGGGGGCGGGAAAAGGTACGAATTAGCACACGATTAGCATGATAGACATCGGCATGATAGTCACTCTTCCTCTGCTCGTCTACCGCAGTTTGACACACTTACACACTGAAAGTGCAGTCTGTAAGTAAGAATGTGCACACTTAAGAACAAAAGTCCAAGTACAACTGTGCTTAAACACTTCAGTACTTCAACTGAAGTGCGCACTCAAACAACTTAAGTAACAAAAGTGTGCACTTATGCACCCAAAAGACAGTATGCAAATGTGCACTCACACACTCAAAACTTAATTCAAGTACAGGAGTGTGCACTTATACATGCAGTATGCATTGAAATATTCAATGTAAGTATGAAAGACTAAAAACACTCAAGTGTGTACTTATCCTTAGTCTAAGTGTAAGACTACGTTAGTACCTACGTGGCACAAGTACATAAGCACTCATATGCTCATAGGAGTAACTGTAAGTGTGCACTTATGCACTGAAAGGCAGTATGCGTTTAAAAAAGCCAAGTGTGCATGCACTCGAAAGAAAGTCTGGATGCATTCAAAACTAAATGTAAGTACAAAAGTGTGCACTTTTGCATCCAAAAGACAGTATGAATTAAAAAAAAAAGCCAAGTGTAAGTATGCAAATGTGCACTCACACACGCTAAAGAAAGTCGGTATGCATTCAAAACTGAATTTAAGTATACGAGTGTGCACTTATACATGCAGTATGCATTGAAATATTCAGTGTAAGTATGAAAGACTAAAAACACTCAAGTGTGTACTTATCCTTAGTCTAAGTGTAAGACTACGTTATTAAGTACACTCACGTGTGTACTTATCCTTAGTCTAAGTGTAAGACTACATTATTAAGTACACTCACGTGTGTACTTAATCTTAGTCTAAGTGTAAGACTACATTATTAAGTACACTCACGTGTGTACTTATCCTTAGTCTAAGTGTAAGACTACATTATTAAGTACACTCACGTGTGTACTTAATCTTAGTCTAAGTGTAAGACTACATTATTAAGTACACTCACGTGTGTACTTATCCTTAGTCTAAGTGTAAGACTACGTTATTAAGTACACTCACGTGTGTACTTAATCTTAGTCTAAGTGTAAGACTACATTATTAAGTACACTCACGTGTGTACTTATCCTTAGTCTAAGTGTAAGACTACGTTAGTACCTATGTGGGCACAAGTACATAAATGTGCACTCATACGCTCAATAACTAAGTACACAAGCACTTGCACTTATGCACTCAAAAGACCTGGCTTAGTGTGCACTTAGTGGGCGGGGTTTAAGAAGGAGACGGGAAGTGAAAGGTTTGCGTGTGTCGCAGGTGATGGAGGGAAACAAGAACGCGTACGAGCCCGTCATCAACGACCTCCACCCCCCCGTGGTCACACGCTGGGTGCGCCTCATCCCGCTGACGGAGCTGTCCACCGTTTGCATGAGGGCGGAGCTGTACGGCTGCCCGTGGGAGGGTAAGACACGCCCACACGCCACGGCGGAAAGTGACGAGGGGTGACGCTTCTCCTTCCTTCCCGCCGCCCAGATGGTCTCATCTCGTACAACGCCCCTGAAGGTCAGCTGATGATGGCGGCGGGCGTTCCCACCGCCAGCCTCAACGACTCCACCTACGACGGCGTGCACGAGAGCAGGCGGGTCACACGCTCCGACGGCTTCAGCGTGCGCTGCGTCGCGTCTCTCTCTCACTCGGCTGTGTCGTCCCAACAGGAAGTTGTTCGCCGGCCTCGGCCAGCTGACGGACGGCGTGACGGGCCTCGATGACTTCCTGGTGACGCGTCAGTACCACGTGTGGCCCGGCTACGACTACCTGGGCTGGAGGAACGACTCGCTGGGAGGGGCGGGACACGTGGAGATGGAGTTTGTGTTTGACAGGCAGAGGAACTTCACCTCCATGAAGGTCTCCACCGCTCTGCTTTTACTTTGAAAGGAGGAAAGGCTCCCGCGGCTGAGCGCATCCACTTCCTGTGCAGGTTCACTGCAACAACATGTTCGCTCGAGGCGTCAAGATCTTCTCCTCCGTCTCCTGCTGGTTCAAGCCCCGGCTGGTCGCCGGCTGGGAGGCGGAGCCTGCGGTCTTCAACACGGTGCTGGACGACCGCAACCCGAGCGCCCGCTACGTCACCGTGCCGCTCCACCGCCGCGCCGCCGCCTCCCTGCGGTGCCGCTTTGGCTTTGCCGACGTGTGGATGATGTTCAGCGAGATCTCCTTCCAGTCAGGTAACGCACATGTTCTTCATCTCCCCGCCCCCACGTTTGTGACCTCCCCTTTGCCCTCAGAAGACTCCATGTTGGCGGTGACGGTGCCATCGCCCAGCGACGGCGCCACGGTGACGGCCACGCCCGGTACGACCTTTAACGCGCCTCCCCGTGCACAGAAATGCGCTCATCCGCCATCTTGTTTATCCCCTCAGCCACCAATCCGTCCGCCAGCGACGCCCCCGACGACGGCAAGACGCCCATTCTGATTGGCTGCCTGGTGACCATCATCCTGCTGCTGGTCATCATCATCTTCCTCATCCTGTGGTGTCAGTACGTGTGCAAGGTTCTGGAGAAGGTAAGCACGCTCGAGTGCGCCAAGCTCGGACCGCGTGAAGACGTCCTCCTTTCCGCCCCCCCGCAGGCGCCGCGCACCATCCTCGGCGAGGAGGTGAGGGTCCGACTGTCCTCCTGCAGCGACACCATCGTCCTGCGGACCCCCCCTGTGCCGCCCCGCTCTGCAGGTATAGCGGAATCACGCATCTCAATTGGTGCACTTGTGCACTTACGCTTGCTTTCTTTCCCCACTTACTTAGTACTTACTCTTTTGAGTGCATGAGTAGTGTGTACTTAGGATTTGGAGTGCACACGTGGACACTTGTGGACACTTTGTCTTTTGAGTGCATAAGTGTGTACTTAGGATTTGGAGTGCATGAGAGGGCAGTTTTTTATGTACTCTTTTGAGTGCATAAGTACTTTGTATTTTAAGTGCATAAGTGGACACTTTTGTACTTTTTTTTGTGTACTTGGAATTTTGAGTGCATAAGTGGACACTTGTGGGGGCTACACTTAGTCTTTTCGTGCTGTACACAAGTGTGTACTTGTGTGCTTACTTAGTCCTTTGACTGCATACGCAGACTCTTCTGTCCTTTTAGTCTATTGAGTACATACGTAAGTGTGTACTTGGGTTCTTGTCTTTGGGGTTTTTTTTTGTGTAAGTGAACACTTCTGCACGTACTTAGTATTTAGAACTACTTAAGTGTGTCTAGGTTTTTGAGTGCATAAGTGGACACTTGTGTACTTTTGAGTATTCATATTTACTTAGGTAGTCTTTTTAGTGCTTAAGTGTACTTACAATGTGCTCTTTGAATTGACGAGTGGACACCCGTGTAGTTACATGTAGTCTTTTTGAGTGCATAAGTGTGTCAGGTACGGTAAAATGCAGTGCACTGTCAGTACACGGATGTTGCACTAGTAGTCGCCATCTTGTCTCCTAGCGGAAGGGGAGGGGCTAAGTTGAGTGGTTGCCATTGATAGGGGAGAAGATGGTGGTAAGTGTAAAAGTACACCATGTGGTGTATACTTATCGAAGTATCTCAGCGTGTTTGATCCCGTGTTTGAGGTTGAGCCCCCACCGCTGGCCCGCAGGAACGACGTCATCGGCATTCCCGCGAGGAACGTTCCCCAGCTGTGTTTTGTTTTTCCCCATCCAGGCCCCGCCCAAACGGACCCTCACTACGAGAGGGTGTTCCTGTTGGACCCTCAGTACCAGAACCCGGCAGCGCTGAGAAACAAACTACCCGAACTTTCCCAGAGTGCGGAAGCATCAGGTGAGCGAGCGCCCCCCCCCCAACTTGACTCTTGATTGGCAGTCTTCTTCATCATCTTCCGGCCTTTTCCGTCTTCCTCTGGTCCTCTTCCTCCGGCTGTCCACCTCAGTAACCTTCCCTCTGACTTCCTAACGCCGACTTCCTGTCACATGACGCCGCCGTTGAAGGTGAAGAGAGGTTTGTTAGCGTTGTTGCCAAGCGATGTGGTCACGTTTTTTATCGGCCGCTTCTTCCTGCCAGCGTGCGGGGGCGGCTACGCCGAGCCCGACGTCACCCAGTGCACGCCGCACCAGTGTTTCCATAGCAACGCCCCCCACTACGCGGAGACGGACATCGTGCGGCTGCAGGGCGTGACAGGCAGCAACATGTACGCCGTGCCCGCCCTGACCGTGGACTCGCTCACCAGGAAGGACATCTCCGCCTCCGAGTTCCCGCGCCAGCGGCTGATCTTCAGGGAGAAGCTGGGGGAGGGGCAGTTCGGGGAGGTAGGTGTCCGCACGTTTTAATCCTCAGGGCGCTACGGCGAAGGCGCTAAGCGGCAGGGCCGTCCTCAGGTGCACCTGTGTGAGGCCGAGGGGCTGACGGAGTTCCTGGGGGAGGGGGCGCCCCTCCCCGACAGAGACGGGCACGCGGCACTGGTGGCGGTCAAGCAGCTGAGGGCGGACGCCACCAGCCAGGCCAGGTACGCCGCTTCCCCCGCACGGGTCAGAAGCGCCGGGCTGACGCTGACGTGCCGCGTCCTTGCAGGAACGACTTCCTGAAGGAGATCAAGATCATGTCCCGCCTCAACGACCCCAACATCATCAGACTGCTGTGCGTCTGCGTCGCCTCCGACCCCCTGTGCATGGTGACCGAGTACATGGAGAACGGCGACCTCAACATGTTCCTGTCGCAGCGCGAGATGGAGAGCACGCTCACGCACGCCAACAACATCCCCTCCGTCAGGTGAGCCCGCCCACACGTCTGTGCACTTAAACGATAAAGTTAGTATGCACTCAAAATAAGGGCATCCGGAATATAAAGGACTCGAGCCGAAAATCAGAATGCGGATGAAAAAGATCCGCTGTGGCGACTCCGTGATCAGGAAAAAAAGCCCAAAGAAGTGTGCAAGTGTACACTTATGCACCCAAAGGACAGCTGACTAAGTAACACAGTGTGCACTGAAGCGTCATTCTGCAGTCGGAATGCCAAGTGTGAGTATGCAAGTGTGCACTCAGAAGACTTGGTGTAAGTGCACCAGTTGGGACACAGCAAAATATTGAGTGTAAGCGTGCAAGTGTGCACTCAAAAGACTTGGTGTAAGTGCACCAGTTGAGACACAGCAAAATATTTCATGTAAGTGTGCACCTATGCACTCAAAACAGTTAGTGTGCACTCATAAATACACTTCTGTATTCAAAGGAAAAAATTATACAGTAAAAATAAAAAAATCAAAGTATGCACTTATGCACTCAAACTAATTGTAAGTATGCTAGTGTGTACTTATACAAGCGCGCACAGTGTGAGTAAAAAAGGGGCACTCATGCGCCCAAAGTACACTCTAAAGACATCATGCACTCGAAACACAACACATGTAAGTATGCAAGTGTGTACCTCTGCACTCAAATGACAGTGTGCACTTTAGAGACTTAAGTGTGCAATTATGCACTTGAAGGACTGTTGGCATGCACTCAAAAGACAATGTGTAAGTCACCGCCGGTCACCTGACTAAAAGGCAAACAGCGCCACCTAGCAAGCTTTGTTAGCATTGTTAGCCAGCTCAAATTAACTCATTTTTTCCTGTTATAATACAAAGAAAAAGGAAATAAATATGTGTTCATGTTTGACGCAAGTATTGGGAATGATACCAAAATGTAAAAAAAAATTTAAAAAGTGCACTTCCCCTTTAAGTGTTTGTCTGCAGTCAGTGTGCAAGTGTGCACTCAAAGACTTAGTTGAGTCACAGAATAGTGTGTAGTGCGTATTTTCCCGTGGGTGGAGCTCAAGCAGGACACTTACACTGGATGTCCCACCCCCTACTGCCCCCCCACCCCCCCAGCCTGTCAGACCTCCTCCACATGTCGGTGCAGATCTCGTCGGGGATGAAGTACCTGGCCTCGCTGAACTTCGTGCACCGAGACCTGGCCACCAGGAACTGCCTGCTGGACCGCCGCCTCACCATCAAGATCGCCGACTTCGGGATGAGCCGGAACCTCTACAGCAGCGACTACTACCGCATCCAGGGGCGCGCCGTGCTGCCCATCAGGTGGATGGCCTGGGAGAGCATCTTGCTGGTGAGCGCCGGGCAACGTCCGATCCGTGCAAAGCAACACAGGCTCATGGGCTCGTTGCTCGGCAGGGGAAGTTCACCACGGCCAGCGACGTCTGGGCCTTCGGGGTCACCCTGTGGGAGATCTTCACGCTGTGCAAGGAGCAGCCCTACAGCCTGCTGACTGACGAACAGGTCATAGCCAACACTGGCGAGTTTTTCAGGAACCAGGGCAGACAGGTGAGGCAGCGTGTCAGACGCCAGAGGGCGAGTCCACCACCGCTCACCCGGGACTCTCTCTCCCCCAGGTCTTCCTGTATGCTCCTCCGCTGTGCCCCCCCTCCCTCTTTGAGCTGATGATGCGTTGCTGGAGGCGGGACATCCCGGACCGGCCCACCTTTGAGGGTCTGTACCAGGCCCTCAGGCCTCATGTCAGCCAGTGAGAACCGGGTCCAGCCTGTCCTGTCCTGTGAGTGTCCACATGTCCTCCAGAGGACCGGTCACCCGCTTTGTGACCTTCCACAAGGACAAGAAACATTTCAAACTTCTTCTCGTCATTCTTGTAAAGCACCGCATGTGTGTCACATTGGAATCCTCCCTCGCTAAATACACCAGCGTTAGCGTCAATGCTAAGCATCTTCAAAAGGTAAATACTAGCTTGATGCTAAACGTCCACATTAATAACTACTGGAATTGGTGCTAGCAATACCCAACAATCAACCCTTTTTATGCGCTACTAACGCCTTTTAATGTTTCTATTTGATGAGTTTTGGACATTCCTTGGAGGAGAGCTGTGCTAAATGCTACATGCTAGCTCACATTTTCTACAGATGACACACAAACATGAATTAAGTGGAACCTTTTTCCTATTGTTATTATTATTACGAGCATTTCAAGCTTTATTCTTTAGTGTGCATTTATTGTACATAGAATAGTAGCAATAGTGTATATTAATATATGTTGTTCTCTTTGCATTTTTCTAATCTCATCTTTGAATAAACGCCACAATGCGTCACGCTCTCAAGTACTTCATTCGGGGTTTTTTATTGGCTGGCGATGACCACGTGAGCTAGACATTAGTGGCCCCGCCCATTACAAGTTCAGCAGGTTCACATTGGAAAAGTCGAGTCCTTTCACTGACTCGAGTTCTTATGAGTCACTCACTCCGGGTTCCCTTTTTTTAAATTTAGCTAGCACTAGCAGGTAAGTGAGGTAGTTAAGAGACAATACCCGATTCCTGCTTGCAAATCGTCTCCAGTCTCCCGCCCACACACCCAGCAGTCCGACGTCATGGGTAGGTCACGTGCGTATTAAACACATTTTCTATTGGCCAACGTGAGTGCACGTGAGCGAAGCGGGCCTGGCTCGTAAAAGCGCGCACATTGTTTCCGTCACGTAAGAAAGTGGCGGCCATATCGTCTGGCCGCCCCAGGGGGTAGCCCTCATTACGGCGCCGCACACCTGCTACTCATTGGACCGCCACCGAACCACTGCGCCTTTCATCTTTACGAGGGCATCGTTAAAATAGAAATTCTTCTCAGCTTGATGACTCGAGGGACTTTTTAGTGTTAGCCTAGTGTTTAGCTAACTTCACGAGCACATCACGGGAGTCCTTTAAGACATTTAATAGTTGTTTTATCGAAACATACAATGTCAAGATATTCACTTTACTTGACAATAGTTTTATTTAACTGCTTTAGCGTCACTTTCTTTACGCCAACAGGTGTATTTTAAGCACGGTGAGCCTTCATGCTAACAATTAGCGAACTTAATTAGCATAAACAACGTCAGTAGCTAATGTTTGCTAGTGAGTCAAACGCTATAGGCCAACAGTGCTGTCAATCAAAGCATGACGACGAGGTTGTTATTCCTGGTGTGCTCCCGGCGAGGGGGTGAAAGTGCTTCAATTTCAGCTTTTCTTTTTAAAAGCATCCTGAGCACCCAGCAAGGGGTGGGTGGGCCCCCCGGGCCCCCCTCCCGCCCCAATAAAAGGTAGGAATCCTACGTGAGGATGGCTTTCATCAGCCAGCTTCCCTTTTAACGATGTTTTAAGACGTTTTCCACTTTTTCTTCATCCTCATCAGCATAGTGGAGGCACGTGGGAAGCCCCGCCCATGAGGAAAAGCAGCAGGTAGAAACACATCTTCCTGTTTCACTTTTATGATGTGATTTTATTGGAATTACTGAATTAGTAATAGGCTTTCATTATTGTATTAGATTAATATTTTGTTTATTAATATTAATTTTTGATTTTTTTATTTAACGGTTGTTTTTTAATTATTTCAAATGAATGTCAAAATAATTTTATAATAGTATTACAGAATATCGTATTTTAATAGTAGTTCATATTTTTGTTGATATTTTATGGACGGTATTTTATACATTTTTTGTTTTTATATTTTATTTATGATTAAAGTATCATTCTATTTTAAATATAAATTGTTTATCGTATAAGGATTTTACTATACAAGTAAAAAAAAATATCAAAAACAAAAATAATACAAATAAAATATTAAAATACTAATACAATAATGCTATAAAAATATTAAACTAATGTTAATACTAATAAAATAATAAAGTCTGTTTTATACTTTTTTTCATTGTATTTCAGTTTTTTTTGTTTTTGTATTATATTAGTGTTACTTTTTATTTTACGTATATATTTTTTTAATTTTTATTAATGAAAATAATTATTTTAATATTACCCTATGAATATTCTAATATGACTTTATTATGGAATGATTATTTTACTAGTATTTAATTAGTATTATGGTATTAATATATATCAGTAATACTAATAGGAGTAGTTGGAGTCCACCTCCCACAGAGAGAGAGAGAGAGAGAGAGAGTGGGGGAAGAGAGAGAGAGGGAGAGAGAGAGAGAGGGTAGCGGGTGAGAGAGGTGAGCTCCATCATTGCAGGAGGAGAAGAAGAAGAGCGGAGGATCTTGCGTGACGATGAAGGAGTCGGGTGTCGTGGCGTGTGTGCTGCTGTTGTGTATTTTGCCAACAGGAAGTGAGTCCCAGGAGGCGTCTGAGGGTGCGAGGCGAGGACTGACATGGCGACATAACGGCCGGGTCTTCAGCATCCTGAGCCGTGCGTCTCGCTATCAGCCGGCCGGCGCCAGGAGCGGCGGCCTCCTCCTGCTTCACGCCAACGACACCTCCTTGGCCCGGGCGGCCCCCCGCCCGCCCGCGGCCAGCGGTGCCGCTCAGTTACGAGCCGTGGTGCGTCAGCAGCAGCAGCAGCAGCCGCCGCCGACACGGCGGGAGGACATGATGGTGGGGGACGACCCGTACAACCCGTACAAGGCGTCCAACTACTACCAGTACTACAACTACTACAACTCCTACTACAGACCCAGAACCCGGACCCCACACTGGCACGGATACGGAACCAGGTACCATCAGAACGGTAAGACGGTCCCGGTCCTCGTTGTCCTGCTGCCATGCGGCCCGGACCTCACCCGTTGGATTCACACGCTGCGTTGGAATGATTGACAGGTCTGCCTGACCTGGTTCCTGACGCCTACTACATCCAGGTGGCCTCCTACATCCAGAGGCTCCCCATGTACAACCTACGCTGTGCTGCCGAGGAGAACTGCCTCGCCTCGTAACGCCGACGCTCATACGCTCTGCACTCGTCTAGCACGGTCTAGTCAGGCCTAGTCCACTAGTTGTACCTTCTAGTCTAGGCTGCTACCCCCCTCTACTCTGGTCTAGTCTCATCTGGAGTAGTTGATTCCAGTATAGTCCAGTCCAGTGTAGTCGTCCAGTCCAGTTGAGTCCAGTCCAGTTGAGTCCAGTCCAGTCCAGTATAGTCATGACATAAGAGTTGTTGCGTGGTTTGAAGTAGGGAACATGATCTTAGGTGACTAGCGTTAGTTAGCTCTGTGCTAACCTCCTTCTTCCGACTCGTCCCTCCAGTTCTGCGTCTTCCGCCCACGAATACGACACCAGGGTTCTCTTGAGGTTCCCTCAGCGCGTCAAGAACCAGGGGACATCCGACTTCCTGCCCAGCAAACCTCGCTACTCCTGGGAGTGGCACAGCTGTCACAAGTACGCTCGCTAGGTGGCGCTAGTTTGCCTTTTAGTCAGGTGACCGGCGGTGACAGGCTGATCCAATATGGCCGCCCTGTCAGTCACTTTCACAGCATGGACGAGTTCAGCTTGTACGAGCTGCTGGACGCCAAGACGCTCCAGGCGGTGGCCGAGGGACACAAGGCCAGCTTCTGTCTGGAGGACACGTCCTGCGAGGCCGGATACTACCGACGCTACGCCTGCACCTCGCACACGCAGGTGCTGGACGCACGCCGCCGCCACGTCTGCTGCTTTTCTTCTCTTCATCCTCCTCCTCCGCAGGGTTTGAGTCCCGGCTGCTACGACACCTACAACGCGGACATAGACTGTCAGTGGATCGACATCACCGACGTTTCTCCTGGGAAGTACATCCTGAAGGTGCGCAAAGATCCGACGCCATTGCTCCCGTTGAAGACCCATCATGTGACATGATGAATAGAGAGCTACAAGAATAAGTACATGGAAATTAGTAGCTTGGAAATTTACAAAAAAAAGTCATACATTGGCGAAAAGTCACATGACAAGAAAATACGTACGTTTGCACGCAGAAAGTTGTACATTTACGGAAGACAAAAAGTCATAAGCTTACAAAAAAACGTGAATTTACAAGAATAAATTGTAAATGTTCAACTTTATTCCTGTAAATTTACAAGGTAGGGAGAAAAATTCCAACTTTACAACACAAAAAAAAGCATAAACTTAAATTTTACGGCAGACAAAGTCGTAAAAATAAATCATAAATTTCCGACTTTTTCTCTCAAATTTACGAGAAAAAAATCGTACATTTACAAAATACAGTTACAATAAAAAGTCATACATTTTTAATTTGAGAGGGAAAGTTGTACATTTACAAAAAAAATAATGGAAATAAAGTTGTACATTTACGAGAAAAAAAAAATGTAAAGTTATGGGAAAAAAACACGTACATTTACGAGAATAAAGTTGTAAATTACGAGAACTCTGTGGTAAAATTTGGAGAAAAAAAGTATTCCGTTTGTGATAAAAATCCTACATTTAGGAGAGAGTTTTAAATTTACGATAAAAACACCTAAATTTACGAAAAAGTCAGAAAACACATATTAGCCTGCCTAGCTAGCCCTTCGGCCCTAGCGGCCAACACCAGCGTGGAACGGGAATTTGAGAGTCTGTTGGACCCGGTTCTCCTTTTGACCCTCAGGTGACCGTCAACCCCAAGCAGACTGTACCGGAAGCCAGCTTTGAAAACAACGTGGTCCGCTGTGACGTCCACTACACCGGAAGTGCTGCCCACTTGTCAGGGTGCCGGGCCAGCTCATGAGAAGTGGGGGGGGGGCGAACCATCCTGTGAAGTCAAACCTCATCTTTAAAACAACAAATATAATATTCAACGCCCTGTATTGATATTATTTCGGTGTTGAGGTGACGAAAGGAACAATAAACGTTTGTCTTTCAAGCAAATAAACGTGTTTACGTTCCGTACGATGACTTGGCTTCGAGTCAATAAAGTTGTATTGAAAGTGAATGGTTGCCGTGTCGCCTGTGAGCACCAGAGGGCGCTGCCGCGCATGTAAAATGATCCCGAGTGTTTATTTTCAAATGAAGACTTTCCAGGCTGTCATTATGGGGTGTAATTATAATCACGCGTGTTCTTATGTAAGACCAAATACATATAAGCTAAATATACATCAAATACAAAATGTGATCAAGCACATTTAAAAACTAGCTGATTGTCATCTAACTCCCCGTTGTTCAAACATTTCCATTATATAAACTCACACGAATTGTTTCAAATGCAATTAGTATTTAGTTTCATATTTTGTTTTTTATTCTAAAGTGAATTATCCAGTCTAACGGAATCCTTACACATAGATGGTCTATTCAGACAGAGCTCACCTCCACATCATGTAACTTCGACACAGATAGTAAACCTATCATTATTGATTGATTCGCCATCAATCGATAGAAAACAAACTCTTATTCAACACCCTGTCCATCCTCTATACCTTCTGAACAAATAGACGTCCATAATTTGTCGACGTCATTCGCAAGTGAAAGTTCGCGGTGAGAGAAATGCATTCAGAGTGAGTCATCTCGCTGTTGTCCGCTTCTCTGTAGCCCATATGTCAAAGTCTTTGTGCCGTTAGCATCTTAGCATCTAGCGAGGAAGAAAACACAGATAGCAGCTCTGCTAGCTGCCACTCGTCCCCGCCGGACCTCTGCCAGGTAGAACATCTTTACTAGCATTATCTCTTCTCTTTTTACACCTCGGCTTTCTCCCCTGACCCCATTCCCGGATAATTCGCTAGCGTCGCCGTTAGCATCCTTGAACGCTAATTAGCCTGCTAGCTAGAGCCTATCGCTCTGAGCGGATTAGAGGAACACGATTCACTTTTTAATCCCCAAAACACTAAATACCTCTCACTCTCTCACTTTTTTTTACCAGCCACCAAGTCGTCAAACAGCACAATGAATGCAAATGAAGTCAAATACGTGATAGATATAAATAGACATTGTCGTGTATGGACTGGTCATTGTTGGCGACGATGCTGCAAACACTGACACTCTACGCGCACTTGAAGGCAACACAGTTTTCCTTGACTTTTGCCAGACTCACTAATGAAGCTAGTCCTTCTAATGACTGTGCTGGTTGGACGGCTTTGTTGCCACAGGAAGAAGAAACAAAAAGTTTCCTGCAGTCACTTCCTGTCTTTTCCTGCTACTTGTCACATTCCTGACGGCTGGAAAGTCTGGAATATTCCACTACCAGGCTGCACCTTTATCTGGATCTGCACCAAATTGTCATGATGTGTGTGTGTGTGTGTGTGTGTGTGTGTGTGTGTGCGCAGTGAGCTGGATGATGTGTGCTGATGGAGATGGAGGCTCCTGAGTATTTGGACCTGGATGAGATTGACTTCTCTGACGACGCTGTGGTCAGTAACACACACATGCAATACAAGCCGTATCAATGCAATAATAATAATAATAATAATATTCATGGTCATGAAACAATGTATTGATTGGTTGTGTTTGTGTGTCAGTATTCTGTCAACATTCCCGAATTATCCAGGCGGAATGATGCTCAGACTGAGGAGAGACTCGGTAACTCACTTTTTTACTTGCATTCAAATGAACTTTTACGTTGATGAAAACTTAGACTCTGATTAATGTGCTTTCACTTACTAACATTTTAGTTTGATTAACTCACTTCCTTAGATTAAATTAATTTTTACTTCATTAATTGACTTTCTTGGACTAACTCACTTTTACTTTGATGAAACCTTACTTTGACTGGGATAAACCTGATTTTTACTGTGATTAACCTACTTTGACTTGGATTAATTCATCAACTCATTTTTGCCTGGATTAAAACTGACTTTCACTTAGATTCACTGACTTACTTTCATGAACTCCATTTTACTGTCGCTAACCCACTTTTACTTGGATTAATTCATTTTAGTTGCATTAACTCACTTTTACGATCGCTTTTCCTGGGGTTAAAAGTCACTTTGACCCACTTTTACTCGGATTAAATTAATTGGTTGGATTAATGCACTTTTATGTAATCTTAGTGTGATTAACTGACTTTTAATTGGACTAACTCACTTTGATGAATTGACTATGACACACTCACTTTCACGGTGATGAAAACTTGACTTGATTTTACTGTGACTAATCTACTTGTACTTGGATTAATTCATTTTAGTTGGATTAACTCACTTTTACGTACGCTCTTCCTGAGGTTAAAAGTCACTTTGACTTTGATTGACCAACTTTTTTAAAATTAATTGGTTGGATTAATGCACTTTTATGTAAACTTGGTGTGATTAACTGACTTTTAATTGGACTAACTCACTTTGACCATGACTTAGATTGACTTGACTAGAATGTGTGCTGGTCCCGTGAAGGTTGTGTTTAAGGCCTAAGTTCTGCCGCCCCCCCCCCCCCCCCCCACAGCCCCGTCCTGCATCGGCTGGAGCCGTGGGGTGTCCTCTTACGGTGGCGGAGGGGGGATCAAACCCACGGGTCTGGCTGAGGTCCACAGCAAGTTCCGTCCGGTGAAGCGGGTCTCGCCCCTCAAACACCAGCCCGAGACGCCCGAGTCGGACCCGGACGGGAAGGTCCCAGGCCAGGAGGCCGGAGTCGGGGAGGCGGCTAAAGACAAGCCTCCTCCGTGCGAGGGGGCGGGGGGCAAGGTGAAGGTTGTGGAGGGAGGCGCAGGGGGAGCGGTGTTTGGGGATCTGGAGCACTACGACCTGGACATGGACGAGATCCTGGACGTCCCCTACATCAAGTCCAGCCAGCACCCGTCCACGCTGCCTCGCCCCCCTCCCGCACGGAGCATCCTGCCGGGAGGCACCCTGGAGAGGAACCACCGAGCCAAAACCTCCTCTTTGGCGCACGGCGAGCCCTCCGGCGCCTCCCAGACGCCGGTACCTCCCGACAGAACCTCCTCGTTCTCCTTGGCGAACGTTAACAAGGTCTTCTCCCCCTGCAGTCATGTCTTCTGTCTCCTCACCTGAGGAAGTCCACGTCCATGGACCCTGATGTCCTCCACCGCCCACCAGCAGCCTACCAGCAGGAGGCGCTTACCTCCTCACTCCTCAGCTGCTCCTCGTCCATGTCCTCCTTCTCTGACGGAGGTAAGCCTCCAACATCTCCTTCCTCCGTATTCCTGCTGTGGTTCCAAGAAGGTGTGTTCATCCAGGGATGGGTCCAGACAAGCTGCTGTCTGCGAGGGTCTACCCTGAGGCGCAGATCCAGAGGGCGGGCGTGGAGGCCCCAGGGGGCTCCGTGCTGACGTTCCCGCTGCTGGGGGGCGGCTCGGCCAGGCCCCCGGCCCCGGGCGTGAGGGCTCTGAGCGGAGGATCGGATGCGGACGAGGAGAGCAAGAAGAAGCAGAACATCATCAACATCGTGAGGGAGGGCCAGATCTCCCTCCTGGTGAGACGCTTCGTGTCCGCCAGGCGGCGCTCTGGAGGTTTACCGTTTGTGTGTCGCACCCCCGCAGCCTCACCTGGCCGCCGACAACCTGGCGCTGATCCGGGACCAGGACGGGAACAACCTGCTGCACGTGTCGGCCTCCCAAGGTCACGCCGAGTGTCTGCAGCACCTCACCTCCCTCATGGGCGAGGACGGCCTCAACGAGCGCAACGCTCAGCAGCTCACGCCCGCCGGCCTCGGCGTCAAGGTCCCTCGCTCGTGGCTCATCTAACGTCCGGGGGCGTCTGATTGGCTGCTGAACAGGAAGTGATGTCGTTTCAGAACGGACACCTGGAGTGCGTGAGGTGGATGGTGAGCGAGACGGAGGCCATCGCCGAGCTCAGCTGCACCCGGGAACATCCCAGCCTCATCCACTACGCCGCACGCTACGGACAGGTCTCTCACTTCCTGTCACTTCCTGTCACTTCCTGTCACTTCCTGTCCCGCCCTCACACGCAGCTCATCACGTGTGTGTAGGAGAAGGTGCTGCTGTGGTTGCTGCAGTTCATGCAGGAGCAGGCCATCTCCCTGGATGAGGTGGACCACAACGGGAACACGGGCGTGCACGTGGCGGCGCAGTATGGTCACCTGACATGCATACAGGTACTACGCTATAGTCACATGACCTGCCTTTCCCTCCCTCCTACATAGTTCCGTGTGTGTGTGTGTGTGTGTAGACCCTGGTGGAGTACGGCTCCAACGTGACGGTCCACAACCAGCAGGGGGAGCGCCCGTCCCAGGTGGCGGAGCGTCAGGGTCACAGCACGTGCGCCCGCTACCTGGTGGTGGTGGAGACGTGCATGTCGCTGGCCTCGCAGGTGGTCAAACTCACCAAGCAGCTGAGCGAGTGAGTCGGCCGCCCCCGGCCCCCTGCCCCCTAACCCCCCGACCACCCAACTGGTACTCATGCTGTGTATTTTTAGGCAGGCGGCGGAGAAGCTGATGCTCCAGAAGCAACTCCACAGACTGGACCAGTCACCCGGAGCGCCCCCCAGGTCTGTGCCCCACACGCTCGGATGTCAAGTTGGGAATGTTGAGTGGGGGTTTTTTTTTTTTTTTGTGCAGTGGGCATCCGCCCCCCCTGGAGGCACGGCCGGAGATGACGGCCGAGGGGACGCCCGGCGACGGCCACTGGGTGCTCCGTCAGGGAGGGGCGGGGCCGGACTCGGCGCCGCGCCAGCTGACGGGTAAGGAGGGCCCCGAATGCTCCAGGCCTCCTCTGGCGGTAGGGGCGGCCAGCAGGGACGGCCCCCGTCGGAACGCCCTGGCGGAGAAGCGGGAGCTAAAGCTGGCCCGGCTCAAGCAGATCATGCAGCGCTCGCTCAGCGAGTCCGACTCCGACGCGTACCCGCCGGAGGAGGCGAAGAAGCACCTAGCCCCGCCCACTCATCCCACGCGACCCGATAGGCCGACCCAGCTGCCGATCGCAGACGAGGAGCCCGCGTCAAAGCACCTGCAGCTCGTGATGAGGAAGCACCTCCCCTCCTCCGCGGACAAGAAGACCGCCTTTAGCCCCTCCCCCACCTCCAGCGACCCCGAGGTCGCAGACGCCAGGACGCCAGACACCCCGGGCGAGGCAGACTGCGGCCCCAAAGTGGCCACCAGCCCCAAAAGCGCCCTAAAGTCCCCGTCGTCCCGCAGGAAGACGTCCCACAACCTGAAACTGAGGGTGACCTTTGACGAGCACGTGCATCAGAGCCAGGAGGCGGAGCCTAGCAGAGGGAAGGAGAAGACGCCCGCAGGAAGCTCGGAGAGCAAGCGCCCTTTCGGGGCCTTCCGCTCCATCATGGAGAGCCTGAGTGGGAACGCCAACCACAACAACAGCAACTCTCCCGCCAAGAGGGCGGAGCCCAGGAGCAGCCCGGCGGGGGGCGGGGCTGCCAAGGCCAAGACCAGAAGCGGGAACGTGTGACCCCCACATGTGGCCACGTGATCCGTCGCTATAGCAACGTCATATTTATCATATTTATGCACAACTTTATTGGTATTTAAATGAGCACACTTTGGGACGAGGCTGTCATGTGACCTGCGCTCAGGCGGCAGCTGATTCTTCCCCACGGAATATTAAACCTTTTCTACCTTTCTCAACATTCCGACCGTCATTGATGCCCCCTTGGCGTCGCCTCCTTTCGTTAGCAGGGAGCTAACGATTCGCTAGCTTGTGTGTGAGGCGGGGGCGGGTTCGGGGGCGGGGGAAGAGGGAGCAATCAAAGGTATATTTGTCTAAAGGTGACAAATGTTTTCCTGGTACAAATCTTTGAAAGATGTTGTTTGCCGTCACCAGGGAGCGTGGTAATAAAGTCGTGCCCCCCCCCGCCGCCGCCCGCCCCCGGGCCCCTCCTAAGAGGAGTGAAATGTGCCGTGTGCTCGTTTAAAGTCGTCAAAAAGGTCCACTTAGCAGACTGGATGGATGGTGTCTGCCTGGAGAATGCCCCCCCCCCTCCCCCGTGGAGCCTAATGGGCTTTGTCCTAATGGCCCCCCTCCATCATGACCCAAATATGAAACATGAGCTCGCAACCTGACTATTAGCCAAACAAGCATGTGATGGTTGGGGAAGGGGGGGGGGCTAGTTTTCTACATGAACACCTGTGGGAATAGTGGGGGGGGGGGGGGGTGAAGTCAAACTGATGAATTACACCTCATCGGGGGTGCTCTACAGCGCCTAATTGGTTGTAGGAGGTGAACTGGTGGGCGGGGCTTGAGATGAGCTTTGATGGGGGGGGGGGTGTCACGTATGGATTTTTATGTCTGTTATTTTGGCTTATTTATGTGCTGCTTTTTACACAGTCAATCACATTTAATTGACAGCACATGGGGGGGGGCAGCATCCTGGGATGACAGCCTTTAATGGGGAGGTTGGGGGGGGGGGGGCTCTTCCCGTGCCGTCAACAGCGTTAATTGATGTCATGATGGATGCTAATCAAAGCAGCGGTTGACCTCTGACCCAGGAAGAAGGTCTAAAAATGGCGGACGGTCCAAACGGAGCTTTGTCGCCGGCGCTCCCCGGGGGCCGCGTGCCATTTCGCTTCACCGACTGCCTTGTTAGTGTTTGTTGGCCTCCGTCGCCCTCGCGCCGCTCGCCATCGACCGCCACCGGAAGCGCTAGCGACCCCCGAGCAGCCGGAAATGTCAGCAGCCCGACAAGCTAACACGTGGCTACATGCTAACTCCCACGTAACCGTGGAGTTTACGCCTGTCGATCGTGGCCTGTCGTCCCCTCGGCCCCGCCCCCACCAATACATAGACCCTAGTGTAGTTTAATTCATCAACACCAGGTGGCGCCGCTCTTCTGGATCACGTGACAGTGTTGTTAAAAGAGTTCATGAAAACAAACAAAGGTCACTTCAACCATTTTATTGCAAAGCATCTTAAGTAGGACACAAAAAAGGGGCGCACTGCTTCACTTGGTGGCACAGAAGGGGCAGGCGTTGTGGGGTCTGGACTGGATCCAGATGCGGATGCAGTCCCTGTGGATGGTGTGGGAGCAGCTCAGCGGGTGGCGACTGTCGGGGTCCACGGCGTTCTGGCAGATGAGGCACAGCTTGCTGGGTCCGGCGGCGCCGTGCGGCGGCCCCTTCGGGAGGGCGTCGCCAGCTTGGGCCAGCTTGAGGCCCACCTGCTCGGTCAGCTGGTCCACGGACATCCCCGCCAGTGTTCCTCGGGCGGTCTTCACCTGCTGCAGCACCCGCGTCAGCTGGTTTCTGCTGCAGTGCGGGAAGCGAGCCCCCAGCTTGTCCAGCACCTTGTCCAGGGGGCCGGAGGACGGGGGGGGCGTGGAGGCAAGCGGCGGGTAGGCGGGCGGGGTCGGCGAGTGGCTGGGAGGCGGGGTCACCCTGGCAGGAGCCCTGACGTAAGGGGAGTACAGCTGCGGGGGCGCGGGGTGGCGCTGCAGGTAGTGCGGGGGCGGCGGGTAGTGTCTGGGGCGGTGCTGAGGGGGCGGCTGGTAAGAGAGTGGGTGTCTGTATGGGGGGGTGGGACACAGCGAGGCCATCAGCTGTCTGAACTTGAGGTCGGCCTGAAGGGCGGAGGACAACACGGTCAGGTGTGCTCGGAGAGAAGTGGGCGGGGTCTTACCATGGGGATGTGCGGCAGGGTGGGCACGTTGATCCTGGGGAGGGATTCCAGGTCGCGGCCCTGCTGGAGCTGCTGCAGGACTTCCTGGAAGCGTTTCTGCAGCTCGTCCTGGTTCTGGCGCACGGCGGCCTCCTTGCCGGCCCAGCCGGGCTTCTCCTGCTGGTACTGATGAGGGAAGGCCTCCTGCAGGACGCCCAGGTACTGGACCACCTGCAACACGGGCGGCACCCGTCAGCGTGCCGGCGCGTCTCCCGACCGACAAGGGCTCACCTCGGCGAGCCAGGTCTTGATGCGCCCCATGGCCACGTCCCGCTGCATCTTCACGGCGGCCAGCTCGTCCTGCAGGGCCGCCTTCTCCGCCTCCTTGGCCTCCTTGGCGACTCGCTGCAGCTCCTCCCTCTGCTTCTCCAGCTCCTCCTTCCAGCGCCGTTGCTCCTCGCTCTGCTCCTCCATCAGCGCCGCCAGCTTGGCGTCGGTCTCCTGCAGCTCCCTGGCCAGCCTGGTGGGTGAAGACCGACGTGAGCCCCTCGCCACCACGGCAACCAGTCTAAGAAACCGGCGTGCAAGCGTGTCACCTGTTCTCCTCCTCCTCAGCGCGGCTCCTCTCCGAGGTCAACTCCTGCTTCTTGGACAGGAAGTTCTTCCTGCTGCTCTTGGAGTTGTTCAGCTGCAGCTTCACTCGAAGCGAGTCCAGCTTCTCCAGCAGGACCTGTAATAAGGCGCCATCAAGGTTAGCGTCCGTGGAGGTCCGAGGTCTGCCGTGGAGGTCACCTGATGCTGGCGTGTGGCCTGCGCCTTCTTCTTCTCCAGCTGCTGCGTCTGCTTGCCTCGCTCGCCTTCGTCCTGTTCCCGCCTCTTCACCAGCTCTTTGTGTTCTCTGGCCAGGACCTCGCTGTACGCCAACATGGCCGCCACCTGCGCCCCCCAGTCCGTGTCCGTGTTGGTGCCCGAGTCGCCGGTCGTGGACTCCATCCACTCGTCCGTCTGGAAGGACTTCTCCTGCATGTCTGTGAGGCGTTCGGGTGCTCGGTGAGTGTGGGTTATTGCAGTAGCGCACAACTCGAGTGAGCACGTGTTGGATGTTTGCCGGGCACAACCCGGAAGTCCTCTTTTTTAAATGAACCAATCAGAGGAGGCGATGCTAGTAAGTGAACGCTTTCAATACGACGGAGTTGTTTACATAATCATCGCGAACACAACATGAATATATGTTTTTGTTACAATTCTTCTCTGTCATGGTGGTCGTTACTTTACCTTTTATCGTTACGCTCGTCAACTCGTCGGCGAGAGCCTCCATTCTGTCCGAGTTAGCATCCATGCTAACGGAGCCAAACGTAAAAACTCTCTCTAAAAGCTCCTTCTACCGAATACTTTCCGGTCCACGGTGAGTCATGTATGACACGCTTTCATCTGTCGCTTCTTTAAGCTAACATGTATGACACCAACTTCAAACATGGAGACGTGAATTTAGCCACACGGCTAGCTAGGACGCGAAGATCGTCTATTGCCGCCATCTGACTGAAAAACTTGATTGAGAGTGCAGCTTTTTTCAATAATACAAACTATAAATCGGGCTTAATAAATACCAGTGATAAATACACTTACCTTCTGATGATCAAAGTTTATAAAGATGAAAAGGTTTTGATTTTATCGTTTTCAAAGAGGGGCTTCAACGAGGCGAGGAGTGATACCGCCTATTGTGTGTTGCAGTCTTCCTCCCACGTGACTCTCCGTCACATGACCACACCGGAACTCCACCTGACTCCTTGCCCCCGCCCCTCGCGCCTGTCAGTCAGGCGGCGAGCTGTCCGCTTGTTAGCACGTTAGCTTAGCACCTTAGCTTTCGAGCGTCGCTTCTCTGGAACCACAAAAAACATGGCGGACACAGCCAGGGAGCCTACGCCCGACCACAGCGGCTTCCAGGAGCTGGAGGACGCCGAGGACCTGTTCCCGGAGCTGGCCGCCCCTCTGGAGGTGAGACGGGGAAACCGGGGGAGGTGCAGGGAAGTCGAGGGCAGCTGTGGCCGGCTGGGGCGTCAGGCTCGCACCGGGCAGGGCGGAGAGCCTTAAAATGCTCATTTTGTCTACGGAGTTTGGCATGCGAAGCTTCTGTTTCGCTCATTTCTACAATCATGTTAGGGAAGCGGAAACGGAAGCACTTTTTAAAAATGCCAACATACATGACAGAATGGTACTGTCATAAATAATAAATACTATGCGTTTGTGTGTGTGAGCGTCAGGTGACAGTCACGCAGGTGAGCGTGGGGCGTTCACTGACTCTAGGAAACGACGAAACGCTTTACAAATGCCAAGGTGTTTTACACCTTTTTGCTGCCAATAATACTCTATGAATGATAAATACACAGAAACATGTTGACTTAGAGTGTATACTTTATTCTTATTCTACACAAAGCTGTTTGTATTCACATTTTTGGTCACGTCAGCGTTTTCATTCTGCTCTGGGCTTCCTATGTGTTGAGTAAGGAGGGAGGAAGCTCCTCGTTTCCTCATGTCCTCTTTCTGTCCACTCAGCGTGAGCATGAAACAACACAAACACACAAAAAGATATTTTGTTGTGTCAATATTGACACGGCGTAACCGCCGTGTAACAGTCACATGTATGAAGGCCTCAGGCGTCTCGTCACTGCGAGGTGGCGAGTTCGATGCCCGCCTCGTCTCGCTTCCTGTCTTGTTTGTCGTCCGCGGGCGTACTTTTCATTTCTTACACACGGGATGAGTATATACTCTGTAGTACTTGTTGTTGGCATTATTGGCATGTTTTCTTTCTTGTTCACCATCAACTAACAAGTGTGCACTTGTCACAAACACAAAAGACACAAGTGTGCACTCATGCACTCAAAATCCTACATATCAGGATGCAAGTGTGCACTTATGCTCTCAAAGCACAAAGTGTAATGCATTTATTTCTGTCAAGACACAAGTGTGCACTTATGCACCCAAAAAACAAATTGTAAGTACACAAGCGTGCACTTAAGCACTCCAAATGAAAAGTCTAAGTACACAAGTGTGCACTTATGCACTAAAAATACAAACTGTAAGTACACAAGTGTGCACTTATGCACAAAAATACAAACTGTAAGTACACAAGTGTGCACTTAAGCACTCCAAATGAAAATTATAAGTACACAAGTGTGCACTTATGCACTAAAAATACAAACTGTAAGTACACAAGTGTGCACTTAAGCACTCCAAATGCAAAGTGCAAGTACACAAGTGTGCACTTATGCACTCCAAATGCAAAGTGCAAGTCCACAAGTGTGCACTCCAAATGCAGAGTCTCAGTACACAAGTGTGCACTTAAGCACTCCAAATGCAAAGTGCAAGTACACAAGTGTGCACTTATGCACTCCAAATGCAAAGTGCAAGTACACAAGCGTGCACTTATGCACTCCAAATGCAAAGTGCAAGTACACAAGTGTGCACTTATGCACTCCAAATGCAAAGTGCAAGTACACAAGTGTGCACTTATGCACTCCAAATGCAAAGTGCAAGTACACAAGTGTGCACTCCAAATCCAGAGTCTCAGTACACAAGTGTGCACTTAGCGGCCAAAATCCTACGTGGAAGTAAAGAAGTGTGCACTAATGCTCCCCAAAAACAAAGTGTAAAGCAAACAAAGCGCCTCAGGCGTCTCGTCACTGCAAGGTGGCGAGTTTGATGCCCACCTCGTCTCACTTCCTGTCTTGTTTGCGGTCCACAGGCAGGACCGGCCCGTCTGTCCACGCAGGACATCGGCACCGAGTCCAACGGGCCCAAACGGGACTCCTTCTTTGACGACGACGCAGACGACTTGTTTGCAGGTACGTGTGCTCGCCCGCCTCTGACAGGAAGCACGTGGCCGCCATCTTGCCTTTCATTGCACGTGCGTGTGTGTAGAAGCCACAGAGGAAGTGTCCCTGGACAGTCCAGAGAGGGAAGTCCTGCTGTCCGACGGCCCGTCCCCCGCCATCACCCCCATCACCCCACCCGCCTCTATCATCACCCCTCGCATTGGCCACGCCCATGACGACATGTTCACACATTCCTCCTTTGACGAGGTACGAACACACACACCTTCAGAAGAAGACCTCACGCTGCCTTCAGGGCCTCTCGGGACGTTTGTTTGTCCTCTCAGGTTGAAGAAGACGAGGGCGGCGATGCTTTCGACGTGCACATCTCCGTGTCTGACCCCGAGAAAGTCGGTGAGTGATGGAAGCGCTTATTGTTCCACTTCCTGGAACGTCCTCACCACAATAGGAAGGAAATAGTCTGTTCCAGAGTCAAACTGTGGCCACCCCGAAAGCCATGTTGCTGTTAAGGCACTTTATTAGGATTCTTAACTGTCGTACAAGTGTAAAAAGAAGTTAAGCACGGTTAATCACAATATTAGCTAAATATAGTCTGTTCTAGGGTCAAACCGTGGCCGTCTAAAAGCTTTATTACTCATACAGGCCATGTTTTGAGTCACCTCATTAGCATTGTTAACTGCCATACAAGTGTAAAAAGAAGTTAAACACGGTTAATAACAATATTAGCTAAAAATAGTCTGTTCCAGGGTCAAACCGTGGCCATCTAAAAGCTTTATTACTCATACAGGCCGTGTTTTGAGTCACTTTATTAGCATCCTTAACTGCTGTACAAGTGTAAAAAGAAGTTAAGCACAGTTAATTACAATATTAGCTAAAAATAGTCTGTTCCAGGGTCAAACCCTGGTCGTCTAAAAGCTTTATTATTCATACAGGCCGTGTTTTGAGTCACTTTATTAGCATTCTTAATTGCCGTACAAGTGTAAAAAGAAGTTAAGCACTGTTTATATTCATGTAAATAGAAATAGTCTGTCCCAATGTCAAACTGTGGCCACCATAGACGCCATCTTAAGTGTGCAATGTGAATTATGTCCCCCCCCCCAGGTGATGGCATGAACGCCTACATGGCCTACAAGGTCACCACCAAGGTGAGTCTTTGACCCGCTCGTACTGGAAGGTGCTGGCCACCTGTTGACCCCCGCCCCCCCCGCCACCCCCCGACCCCGTGGCGTCGCAGACGTCCTCGTCTATTTTCAGGCTGCGGGAATTCTCCGTCCGGCGGCGCTTCAGCGACTTTCTGGGCCTGCATGGCAAGCTGGCGTCCAAGTACCTGCACGGGGGCTACATCGTGCCCCCCGCCCCTGAGAAGAGCATCGTGGGTAAGTTGCCGTGGCGGTGTTGTAGCGGGCGTGGCTAATGAGGGCGGGGCCATCTGTCAGGCATGACCAAGGTGAAGGTGGGCAAGGAGGACCCGTCGTCCAACGAGTTTGTGGAGAAGCGTCGCCTGGCGTTGGAGAGGTAGGGTCCCAGCTGGGGGGGGGTGGGCTGACGGGGGTTGCCATGGCGATGTGAGGTCACGTGATGCTGCTTTCAGGTACCTGATGAGGACGGTGCAGCATCCCATCCTCCTCAAGGACCCGGACCTCCTGCAGTTTCTGGAAAGCTCTGAGGTAAACACCCCCTCTTTTCCGCCCCCCATGCTGCTGCGAGGAGGGGGGCGGGGGGGCGTGGCCAGGGAAATAAATGGCGGTCTGTCAGCGACTTAACAGATGAATTGTGGGACGCTTGAGTGAGCGCGGAGGTCCGTCCGCTCCACTTAATGAAACACAACCAGAACAGGGGGGGAACCCCCGCCACCCCCAACACCTTCATTTAGCGCGGACCCCCCCGGGACCGGACCACCAGCGCTCTAGTTAAATGAGTTTAGTAGCGGGGGCGGGGCCAAGCGGCTAAAGTAAACTTTTCTCACAATGAAGAAAAATGAGCTTGTCTCACGACGACCCGACGCACAATGGTGGACGACGGGGCAATCAGGGGAGGGGGGCGCAGGGGGGCACAGAGGGGGTCCAAGGAAAGGAAGAAAGACGTGAGCTGCTAATTCCATGTCACCAAACACACTCGCTGCTTCCTCCACTGGGGGGCGCTGTGACCATGTTAGCTTCATCTCTCTCTCTCCCCCCCCCTCCCTCTCTCTCTCTGTGCACGTGCAGCTGCCTCGGGCCGTCAGTACGCAGGCGCTGAGCGGCGCCGGCCTCCTCCGTATGGTCAACAAAGCCGCCGAAGCTGTCAATAAGATGACCATCAAGATGAACGAATCAGATGCCGTGAGTGGACCGGTGGGCGGGGCTTAACGCTGCCTTTGTTACTGTGACAGACAGCTGTGTATGTATGTGTGTGTGTGTGACAGTGGTTTGAGGAGAAGCAGCAACATTTTGAGAATCTGGACGTCCAATTGAGGAAACTTCACGCCAGCGTGGAATCGCTGGTTTGTCACAGGAAAGGTAACTTAGTAACTAAACACCAATCATATCATATATCATCCAATTTATGTAAAAGCACATCAATTTGGGAACTGTGGGTCGTTATTTTGTATGACTATTTTTATTTATTATTAGCATAATTAGCTCTTAAACTCGCCAACAGACGCTCAGCGAATCCAAAATGTGAGCGAGTGAGACACTTTGTGTCATCTCCAAATAAGATGAGTTTATTTATGATACTTTTTTGAATGTTTCACGTGAGCGGAGAATAGTCCTATTTTATTTGACGGTCATTGAACGCAGCATCCACCGTTCTCCGATACAAAGATGGCTGTATGGATGTATTTTCCCCATTTTTTTCTTTCCCTTTATACTTGCTCCCGAATGCTGATACTATGTGGGAACCCATAAAGGTAAGATTTGACGACTTTGAACGCTAATGTGAGTCGTTGTGGTAGTTCCATGCTAAATGGCTAACGCTAGCAAAACCCGTCAATAGCAGCCGGAAGTCCAATTTAACTGTCAGTTCAACGCCAAAATTATCAGAGAAATGTAAAAATATGATAACCACTGGTTAGTTGGGCCACTTTTATGCCAAAATAGCACTCTATATGACGGTTTCCGGTCGATATTTGTTCTAGCTAGCTTAGGGCTACAGAGTTATCGTGCGTCAACCAAACTACGGTGGGGGTCGAGGGCGCCAACAAACAAAATGGCCGCCATTAAAGGAAACTTCATTTAAGGCGTTAACTTTGACAGCCCTACATATGATACATTTATAAAATGTGTGTGTGTGTTCTCAGAGTTGTCGCTGAACACGGCACAGTTTGCCAAGTCGGCGGCCATGTTGGGGAACAGCGAGGACCACACGGCGCTCTCCCGTGCTTTGTCCCAGCTGGCGGAGGTGGAGGAGAAGATGGAGCAGCAGTACCACGAGCAGGCCGACGCCGACTTCTACTTCCTGTCTGAGCTGGTGGGCGACTACGTGCGCCTCCTCGCCGCCGTCAAGGTGCCGACACGCCGACCGGAACCCCTTTTTGCACGTTTGGTTTGGTCTCCGAGGTGCGGGGCTTCAACATGCGTGTGCGTGTGTCCAGGGCGTGTTTGAGCAGCGCATGAAGACGTGGCAGAAGTGGCAGGACACCCAGCTTCTCCTGCAGAAGAAACGCGAGGCTGAAGTCAAGCTGCAGTTTTCCAACAAGGCCGACAAAGTGGCCCAGGCCAAAGACGACATCAAAGAGGTACCACTTTGACCGCTTTTCACGTCTCGTGCCGTTCCTCGGAATGACGGTTTCAATCTGCCCTCGCGGAAGAAATAACAACGCACGCTCACCAAAGCTCGCTGGCGTGTCCGGTCGTACAAAATCAACGCACCCTGGCAGTTCAGTCAAGTGAGAAGATCTGAGTTTGCAGTTGAAGAATTTTGTGGAGCGAAGAAGAAGAAAAATACTTTTATTAGTCCGTCAGCACACAAATTCAACCTCCTCGCTGTCACTCACAGACACGCTCACGCAGCCGGCTTGGTCGGGGGTCCGCTGTTAGCCTGGACGAGCTGTCGGGAGCGTCCACGTTTGTCAGTAGACTTACTACACGCCTTTATTTATCTGGACAACACACACACACACACACACACACACACAGCCAGTGGTTGTGGTATCGTCCGCGTCTCCCCTCCTTACGAAAAAAGCCACACCAAAAATACAAACTGTAAGTGTGCACTTATGCACTCAAAATCCTACCTATCAGGATGCAAGTGTGCACTTATGCTCTCAAAGCACAAAGTGTAAGTACACAAGCGTGCATTTAAGCACTCCAAATGAAAAGTCTAAGTACACTTATGCACCAAAAATACAAATTGTAAGTGTGCACTTATGCACTCAAAATCCTACCTATCAGGATGCAAGTGTGCACTTATGCTCTCAAAGCACAAAGTGTAAGTACACAAGCGTGCACTTAAGCACTCCAAATGAAAAGTCCAAGTACACTTATGCACTGTAAGTACACAAGTGTGCACTTATCCACCAAAAATTCAAACTGTAAGTACACAAGTGTGCACTTATCCACCAAAAATACAAACTTAGTATGCACAAAAAATACAAACTGTAAGTACACAAGTGTGCACTCATCCACCAAAAATACAAACTGTAAGTACACAAGTGTGCACTTATCCACCAAAAATACGAACTGTAAGTACACAGGTGTGCACTTATCCACCAAAAATACAAACTGTAAGTACACAAGTGTGCACTAATCACCAAAAATACAAACTAAGTATGCACCAAAAATACAAACTGTAAGTACAAAAGTGTGCACTTATGCACCAAAAATACAAACTGTAAGTACACAAGTGTGCACTTATCCACCAAAAATACAAACTGTAAGTACACTAGTGTGCACTTATGCACCAAAAATCCAAACTGTAAGTACACAAGTGTGCACTTATGTGGTTGTGGTATCGTCGGCGTCTCCCCTCGTTCCAAAAAAAGCCACACTTGTAATTATTGCCATGATATTTTGCCACCGATGTTCCCCATGATGCCTTCAATGACGTCTATTGTGAAATGATATTCCCCATCACGCCTTCCCGCTCCAGGAGATACAAGAGGTAGGCCTTCATCATCACCGTCCTCCTTTCTTCTCCTGTCTTCCGTGATGATTCCATCAACACCATCACATCATCATTCTTACTCCATACTTTTCATTTCTTACACACATGATGAGTATATACTCTATAGTACTTATAGTACTTGTTGCATTATTGACATCTTTTCTTTCATGTTAACCATCAACTAACAAGTGTGCACTAATGCACCAAAAGTACACAAGTGTGCACTTATGCAGCAAAAATACCAAGTGCACTTATGCACCAAAAAATACAAACTAAGTACACAAGTGTGCACCTATACACCAAAAATACAAAGTACACAAGTTTATGCACTCAAAATCCTACGTATCAGGATGCAAGTGTGCACTTATGCTCTCAAAGCACAAAGTGTAAGTGCACAAGCGTGCACTTAAGCACTCCAAATGAAAACTCTTAGTACACAAGTGTACACTCAAGCACTCCAAATGCAAAGTCTAAGTACACAAGTATGCACTTATGCACGCCAAATGCAAAGTTTTGTAGACAAATGTGCACTTACGCACTCCAAATGCAAAGTGCAAGTCCACAAATGGGCACTTTTGCACCCAAAAAACAAAGTAAGTACACAAGTGTACACTTATGCACCCTGGATGCAAAGTGTAAGTACACAAGTGTGCACTAATACACTCAAAGTCCTAAGTGTTAGGACACAAGTGTGCACTTATGCACCCTGGATGCAAAGTGTAAGTACACAAGTGTGCACTAATACACTCAAAGTCCTAAGTGTTAGGACACAAGTGTGCACTTATGCACCCTGGATGCAAAGTGTAAGTCCACAAATGTGCACTTACGCACTCCAAATGCAGAGTCTTAAGTGTGCACTTTGCACCCCAAATCCCACATGGAAGTAAAGAAGTGTGCACTAATGCACTCAAAGTCCTAAGTGTTAGGACACAAGTGTGCACTTATGCACCCTGGATGCAAAGTGTAAGTCCACAAATGTGCACTTACGCACTCCAAATGCAGAGTCTCAAGTGTGCACTTTGCGCCCCAAATCCCACATGGAAGTCAACAAGTGCGCACTAATGCACTAATACAAGTCATACGCACCGCCGCCTCTCCATTGGTCCACGTCATCCAAGCGCCATGACCCGTGTGTACCAAGTGTGTACCAAGTGTGTACCAAGTGTGTACCAAGTGTGTACCAAGTGTGTACCAAGTGTGTAGTTTGTCACACCGCGCGTGTCCCCCCCCCCCCCCGGCGCTAAGCACGTGTAGTGTGTCACGCAGTTGGAGGTGAAGGTCCAGCAGGGGGAGCGAGACTTTGAGAAGATTTCTCGAAACATCCGCAGGGAGGTGGGCCGCTTCGAGGTGAGTGAGCGAGCGAGCGAGCGAGCGACGGCTCGGCGTGTAGCCATTCACGTAGCGTAACCAGGAGCGTTGTGATGTGTGCAGAGAGAGCGCGTGAGCGATTTCAAGAACATCTTCATCAAATACCTGGAGGCCCTGGTTAGCACGCAACAGCAGGTAACGGCGTACGCCATCCCGAATGATTGATTGGCGTTCCCCGTCTGATTGATGATGCTCGTTGACAGCTGATTAAGTATTGGGAGGCCTTCTTACCGGAAGCTAAAGCCATCTCTTAAATGCGCCCGGACATCAACGCTAACCGCTACGTCATCCCGACACCTCTGCTTTCCATGACATTTGAACGCACCGTGCCCCCCCCCCCCTTCCACGGATGACCTCATCAGCGTGCGTCCACTTCAGATGATGAAGAAGACGACCTAATGATGTTTGCCGCATGTGGAGGATGAAAGAGGCCAAATACCAGCTAGCCATGCTAACTAGCTGGCTGCCAAGTCAACAACACCGAATGTCAGAATGTTAGCGCTGTTAGCGTGACGTGCTAACACCCGTCTTCATTTTCTTTTTTTTTGACTTTTACGTCTTCAACACGGCGAATCCAGGACCAGATGCTACGCTAATGAGCCGCTAGCTAGCAAATGCTTATTGTCGAGGTGATGGATTTTGCCGAAGAGCACATTTCAATCTTCCAACTTCTTTTTTTTTCTCCGTTTGATTCCAACCTTCAATGATTTTTTTTTTTCAATCGTCAAATTTTTTTTAAATCTTTTAGTGTTGAAAAGTCGCAATTAAAGGACGTTTACTCATCACTTTGTACTCGTTGGCGTTTACTTTCTACATGCTAACATTCACCGTTTAGCATTACTAGCATTGACTACTCAGTAGTTCATGCTAACACTGACTATTTATACTTAGAACTACATGTTAGCATCTACTATTACTTTCTAGGTAGAACATGCTAACCATACCTTACTTAGTAGTACATGCTAACAATGACTACTTATACTTAGAAGTACATGTTAGCATCTACTATTACTTTCTAGGTAGAACATGCTAACCATACCTTACTTAGTAGTACATGCTAACAATGACTACTTATACTTAGAAGTACATGTTAGCATCTACTATTACTTTCTAGGTAGAACATGCTAACCATACCTTACTTTGTAGTACATGCTAACAGTGACTACTTATACTTAGAAGTACATGTTAGCATCTACTATTACTTTCTAGGTAGAACATGCTAACTTTAGCCCCTTAACAGTACTTGCAAGTACCATACCTTACTTTGTAGTACATGCTAACAATGACTACTTATACTTAGAGCTACATGTTAGCATTTACTATTACTTTCTAGGTAGAACATGCTAACTTTAGCCTCTTTATAGTGCTTGCAAGTACCATACCTTACTTTGCAGTACATGCTAACAATGACTACTTATACTTAGAGCTACATGTTAGCATCTACTATTACTTTCTAGGTAGAACATGCTAACCATACCTTACTTGGTAGTACATGCTAACAATGACTACTTATACTTAGAGCTACATGTTAGCATTTACAATTACTTTCTAGGTAGAACATGCTAACTTTGGCCCCTTAACAGTACTTGCAACCATATGTTACTTTGTAGTACATGCTAACAATGTCTACTCATACTTAAAAGTACTTATTGAGAAGTATTTACTATTACTTTCTAGGTAGAACATGCTAACTTTGGCCCCTTAACAGTACTTGCAACCATACCTTACTTTGTAGTACATGCTAACAATGACTACTTATACTTAGAAGTATTTACTATTACTTTCTAGGTAGAACTGCTATCTGTGGCCCCTTTATTGTACTTGCAAGCACCATACCTTACTACATGCTAACATGGACTATTCATAATGCTAATATAGACAAGTAGTACATGGTGTGTACATGGCGTGTACATGCTATGATGGAGTATTTATCAGTAGCGTTGGGTGTAGATAAGCATGTAGTAGTAGTAGTGGAGGTAGTGGTGTGGTGTAGTGTAGTGTAGTGTAGTTCATCATGGGAGGTGATGATGTGTTAGCGCCCCTAGCCGCTGATAACAACAAACTTTCATTATTTCTCTCACTTTCACGTCTGACAGCCCAGGAGAGGGAAAAGGAGGCGGAGACTAATCTCCACGCCGCCGCCACGCTGGAATTGGACCACTTTGTCATACCAGCACGCACGCACACACACACGCGCACCGACACACACACACAAACACACAGGACGCTTGTTTTCCGAGTTATTGCAAGACAACAGGCTTTTATTGTGAAGGGGACAGGATGGACGACGTCAAGCGTCCTCGTGTCGGACATCAAATGTTTACACGCCGCGTGAAGGCGGGAAGATAAGAGCCCAGCAGCCAATGACGTTCATTTATTTCTCCGCTTATCTCGTCCTCCTCCCTCCTACTTTCTTCTTTTTATTCAAATTATACCATTTCATAATAAGAGCCTATGTGACCTTTGACCCCCGACCGTGACGGTTGTTGACTTTCAAGATCGTTTTGTTTAAAAAAAAAACAAAAAACAAAAAAAAAAACCACATTGATTGTTTTTGCGGCAATGACTTCCTGTCGCCGTGGTAACGATTATGCAAATCAACCGCAACCTTTACGCTTGACGGGCGGGTCCCGGGGGGGTTGGGGCGGGTGACACGGCGACAGGACCGGACACACCCCCACTTTATACCCCCCCGACACCTCCACACCCCAAGACAAACTTGTCCAGCTTTGTCAGCCATTTTTACCTTTTACAACTTTTCATGCTTTTTATTGAGCTTTTTCCAGCCGTCAGTCCTCATTGGCTGACGGGCGTCACGTGGCCGTAGACGCCCCCCGCCCCCCTCATCATTTTTCCGCTCATATCCACTTTCCCCCCCCCCCCCCCCCCCACCACCAACGCCCTCCTGCCGCCGTCGCGCTCGTACATCTCCCCGTCTGCCAGACGCCATCGACCGCCTCATTTGCATACGTAAATCTATCGGCCGTGTGACAATGGCGCCGATACTGCTGAGTCGGCCCCCCCCCCCCGCGCGCACGCACACGCCACGCTCCTGATGGAGCCCTCATCCGGTCTGACAGCCGACAACAACGCTAACTTCTCACGGCTACCACCCTATGCTACCTCTTAGCTGGCTAAGCTAGTCACTCATTTGTTTGCTAGCTAACGAGTTTGTTACTCAGCTACAGTCAGCGAGCTAATAGCTACTTTAGCTATTTGGTAAGTAAGTTATTATTCATTAGCTAACTAATGAATGATGCGGGAAACAAATGAGCTAATGCAGCTAAGTAGCGAGCTAACCCAGTACCAAGCTACCCAATTAGCTAACAAACTAGCTAACTAACTACTTAACCGATATGAAACAAATTAGCTTGCAAACATGCTAGTATTATTAAAGCTGTTTAACTTATTGACAAACAAGGTTGCTAACTAGCTAACAAACTAGCCAGTACCTAAATTGCTATAGTCAACGAGTTTGGTTTGCTAACTATTAGTTAGCCAGTTTATTCATTAGAATTTTATTAACTAGTTTGTTAGCTTGTTTGTATGCTAGCTACGTTTTTTTATGTTACATAGCTAGCTAGTTTGTGAGCTACTTTGATGGTGAATTAGTTTGTTAGTTAGATCATTTGTTTGCGGGCTAGTTTCAGATATTTGGTTAGCTAATGAATTTGTCAGCTAACTTGCTAGGTTGCTAGCTTGTTTGTATGCTAGCTACGTTTTTTCATGTTACATAGCTAGCTAGTTGGTGAGCTGCTTTGATGGTGAATTAGTTTGCTAGTTAGATCATTTGTTTGCGGGCTAGTTTCAGATCATTTGTTAGCGAATTAATTTGTCAGCTAACTTGCTAGGTTGTTTGGTGGTTCATTTAAAAGCTATTTAGCAAGGTAGTTAGCTATTTTTGCTAATTTGTTTATATATTAGCTTTGGTCAATTAGTTTTTTTATATGTCATCCATTTGTTCATAATTTGTTTTGCTAATTTATTAGTCAGGTAGCTAGCTAGCCGGTTAGATAGTAGGTGTATTAGTTTGCTAGCCAATTAATTTTCTCGTTGTTTAGCTTGTAAAACTGTGAATTAGTCAGCAAATAATTTGCTAGTTAGCTATTTCTCTCGCTTGCTAGCTAGTGTATAATTAGCTTTTTAGCTATATAGTTATGGTGGTCCCACATGGTCCTAGGATGTACTATAATGGAGACGCTGGAGAGGAGGGACACCCGCGGTCATGATGTGCTAGCATGCTAATGCTAATGTTCGCTACTTGTCGCGACCCGTTCTCTGTTTGCGGTGGGGGTGTTCGGGGTCCGCAGGAGAAGGTTCTGGCGGGAGCAGAAGGAGACCAAGGGCCTGGGCGGGCGTCCTGCAGGTGTCTTCCTGTCCCGTCCAAAGATGAAAGCGTGACAGGAAGCTGTCGTCAGGAATTTTGGCGAGGCGATGAGGAAAAGTAGATTTAGTGCAGAAGGAGCGGAGGAGGCGCCGATCCGTTTATTGACGAGCCTTCAGCGCCGCTCATCACCTCAAGTGGTCCGGACCCCGACGCAAACCGTCTCTGATGTTTGGTGACACCTTCAAAGCGGGGCGGCCGCCCGGCCTTCATCACGCCGCTGAGGAAGAGGAGGAGCGCTAACCTTTTCCTTCATGACTTCAATCAAAATGTAAATGGCCGCCGCCATCGATTGGACCGCTCGCCGCCTTCTAGCGCCGCGTACGCCGCTTCTGCGCTTCTTGACAGGAGGTACACACACACGCACACACACACACGCACACACACACACACGCGCACACACACACACACACACACACACACTAATGAGTTTCAAGTTGCGACTAAATGAAAAAGTGTTTGTTTTTAACCTTAAAGCGGAGTTCATAGCGACTAGTTAGCTCGCGCTAGTTCCTTATTTGGACCTGTTATAGTTAGCATGTAGCCTTCTTGAGGCTAACGCTACGTGTTTGTTTGTTTGTTTGTTAGCGGTTTCCCTAAGGGTCCGTGACTAACATTACAATTAGCATGTGCACAAGCATCGGTAGCCTTTACGTTGGTTAGCATTTTGTTGGGCCGTGCTAATGCTACACTGCTAGCCGTTAGTTGTAGTTTGTACTTCTTGAGGCTAACGCTACATGTTTGTTTGTAAGCGGTTTCCCTAAGGGTCCGCGGCTAATATAACAATTAGCCTGTTGGTTAGCATATTGTTGGGCCGTGCTAATGCTACACTGCTAGCCGTTAGTTGTAGTTTGTACACACACACTAATGAGTTTCAAGTTGCGACTAAATGAAAAAGTGTTTGTTTTTAACCTTAAAGCAGAGTTCATAGCGACTAGTTAGCTCACGCTAGTTCCTTATTTGGACCTGTTATAGTTAGCATGTAGCCTTCTTGAGGCTAACGCTACGTGTTTGTTTGTTTGTTTGTTTGTTAGCGGTTTCCCTAAGGGTCCATGACTAACATTACAATTAGCATGTGCACAAGCATTGGTAGCCTTTACGTTGGTTAGCATTTTGTTGGGCCGTGCTAATGCTACACTGCTAGCCGTTAGTTGTAGTTTGTACTTCTTGAGGCTAACGCTACATGTTTGTCAGCGGTTTCCCTAAGGGTCCGCGGCTAATATAACAATTAGCCTGTTGGTTAGCATATTGTTGGGCCGTGCTAATGCTACACTGCTAGCCGTTAGTTGTAGTTTGTACACACACACTAATGAGTTTCAAGTTGCGACTAAATGAAAAAGTGTTTTTTTAACCTCAAAGTGGAGTTCATAGCGAATAGTTAGCTCGTGCTAGTTCCTTATTTGGACCTGTTATAGTTAGCATGTAGCCTTCTTGAGGCTAACGCTACGTGTTTGTTTGTCAGCAGTTTCCCTAAGGGTCCGAGGCTAACATTACAATTAGCATGTGCACAAGCATCGGTAGCCTTTACGTTGATTAGCATTTTGTTGGGCCGTGCTAATGCTACACTGCTAGCCGTTAGTTGTAGTTTGTACACACACACTAATGAGTTTCAATTTGCGACTAAATGAAAAAGTGTTTTTTTAACCTTAAAGCGGAGTTCATAGCGACTAGTTAGCTCGCGCTAGTTCCTTATTTGGACCTGTTATAGTTAGCATGTAGCCTTCTTGAGGCTAACGCTACGTGTTTGTCAGCGGTTTCCCTAAGGGTCCGTGCCTAACATTACAATTAGCATGTGCACAAGCATCGGTAGCTTTTACGTTGGTTAGCATTTTGTTGGGCCGTGCTAATGCTACACCGCTAGCCGTTAGTTGTAGTTTGTACTTCTTGAGGCTAACGCTACATGTTTGTTTGTCAGCGGTTTCCCTAAGGGTCCGCGGCTAATATAACAATTAGCATGTTGGTTAGCATATTGTTGGGCCGTGCTAATGCTACACTGCTAGCCGTTAGTTGTAGTTTATACTTCTTGAGGCTAACGCTACATGTTTGTTTGTCAGCGGTTTCCCTAAGGGTCCGCGGCTAACATAACAATTAGCATGTCGGTTAGCATTTTGTTGGGCCGTGCTAATGCTACACCGCTAGCCGTTAGTTGTAGTTTGTACTTCTTGAGGCTAACGCTACATGTTTGTTTGTCAGCGGTTTCCCTAAGGGTCCGCGGCTAACATAACAATTAGCATGTCGGTTAGCATATTGTCGGGCCGTGCTAATGCTACACCGCTAGCCGTTAGTTGTAGTTTTAGTGGCGCCCCCCCACGCTTCACTGCGTCACTCAGCCGACAGGAAATGAAATACGCACGCACGTTTGTTATTTTTGGTAGCGAGCGGCCGAGTCATCCATCATGGCCGCTCCTCGCTCCTCAAAGTGTCTTTTTGTTCGGAGCCCATCCATCATCTTCCTGCCGCCAGTTGGCGCCAAACGCCATCATGGGAACGCGTGCGCCGTCTCGCTTGACGTTCCGATGGAGTTAGCCTAGCTCGCGGTGAATGCTAGCATTAGCGATTGAGGTTGTGACACGAGGAGCGGTTTGGGGGGGGGGGGGGGGGTCGTAGTTGAGGTCTAGCTGATGATGGTCTACCAGGAGCCAATCAGTGAGCTTCTCTTGTGTTGGTCTGAACCCTGCAGGAAAGGTGAAGCCCGGACGGGGTTTTGTCCTGGAACTGCTGAGTCCACATTTAGCCTGACACTGATGCATGCTGCGGTGTGTGTGTGTGTGGGGGGGGGGTGTTGGGGTGCTCACCTGGGGGTCCACCTGAGAAACATCAGCTGCAGTGAAGGGGGGGGGGGGTGGATTTAAAAACAGGATACGACCCAATAACGTCGGTACCAGGAAGCGATCAGCAGAGTTAGCATGTTTGATGACATTAGCATCATGATCGTGACGGCGCGAAGCGTCTGCCCCGTAGCCGCCCCCCCACCCCACCCCGCCCCCCAAGCCCCGCTCCCTACCCGTGTGGCGGCGGCGGCGACGACGGCGCTGATAGCATCAGACACTTTAATAAGTTGATTAGCGGCTACGTGCTATCTGCTAAGTGGATCTAGATGATGATGATGCTGATTGGCCGCTGCGCCGCGCCATCCATCTTTTTGATTGGCTAATAACTGGAATCCATCACGGCGCTCCGTGTGTGCGTTATCTGCTCCACTTTTGCTCCACTTTCATCCTTTCATCCTCTCATCCTCTCCAAAACTGATTTCATCTACAACATACTTTTATTGCTTTTTACCGCCCTCGTCTTCGTCTTCATCACCGCCGATGATGATGATGATGATGACCGCGTGAGGACAAAGGGACAACAGGCCCACCTCCGGGTCTGGGACTTCCAGGTCCCCGGCCACCTCTTCCAGTTCCAAGGCGGACACCATGGCGTTCCCAGGCCGACTGTGAGACACGATCCCTCTAGTGTGTCCTAACTTTGTCCCGGGACCTTCTCCCGGGACCGATTCCTGAGCCGCCTCCATGTGAAGGACCCAGGGAGGACCAAGGGAGGCCACCCCACGGAGGAGAACCACAGCTCCTCCTGGATGGAAGCTTCAACTATCAACCAACCTCACCAGACTTGACCCCCAAGGCTGATGACTGATCCAACATTGGAACAGGCTTTGCCCCCCCCCCTTCAGGAAAAGTGGTCCCACCAATCCAGAGGCCCCCCCCCCCCGATGTCCATGCCATGTTATGCCAATACATGATACAGCATCCAGGGCCCCGTGGAAGCTTTTACACCCCCTAACATCTCAAGCCAAGTTCAGCAGTACGCCCCCCGACCCCCCGACCCCCAACCCCCGGTATTGATCATGCAAGTGTCTGGTACGCCGTCTATGGGTTTCCCCGCTACCGGAACTAACCAACCAGGATGCGGTCATTGGTAGTCAGCCCCGCCCCTCTCTCCTCACCTGGGGGGGTCCTGGTGCCAGGCGCACACGTGGACACCCTTATGGATCTCAGGCCCGGATGGGACATCCCCAATCGAGGAGGGGACCGCGGTGGACCCGCCTTGCCTCTTCGGTCCAGAGGTGGATCCCAGTGAGTGAGAACCTGATCCGACATTGCCCCCTACCCCCCCTCGCCACCCCACCCCCCCAACCCCCGACACCTTAGCTCACAGTTACATCATCATTTGTGTGTTGTGTGTTTGCTCATTAGGAGAAAATACACAACCATTTCTCTTCATTTGGAACTACACACTATACTAACCTGGGGGGTGTGTGTGTGTGTGTGTGTGTGTGTGTGTGTGTGTCGGGCTAATTAGGCGGGTCAGACGGGTTGACCTTGTGTAGCCAAAGCGTGTTAGCGGCAGATTGCTAGCGTTAGCCCAGCTGCTAGCAGTGATTGATGGGCTGCTTAGCTCCTTACACGAAACAACAACACAACAACAACACAAAGTAAGACAGGGTTCTTATTGGCCGGGGGGCGGCGTGGGGGGCGGAGCCTGCGGTGCGTGTGTTTTATTGTCTTATTCTTTCATCTGGAGAAACGCCAGACAAGCAGGTCAGAGGTCAAATGTGTAGCATGTCGCTAGCGTCCGCTCGAGCGGGTGGAAGGTTTCAAAAAGGAAGTCATAGCTCCGAGATAAAGCGTCACACTACACGCGCATGTTAGCGTGTTAGCGTGTTAGCGTGCTAGCGTGCGTGTGGTATGACATGCTAGTTGGCTTTGTTAGCGCCACGTGATGGATGACCTTCACCGGGGTCGTTTGTCAAGCAGAAGCACTCGGCTTTAATCACTTCCTCTTCTATTCGTCAGCGCTGTATCTGCAACACCCCTCCAAATTAAAAGCGCCAACACGTCGTTTGTCCAAAACACCTGCTGCACACGCACACACACACACACACACACAAGGGGGGAAAGAAGAAATGAAGAAAAGATGAAGACTGGTTCCTGGCTGGTCCAGGCTGGCCTTCTGTCATCACCACCAGAGGGCGCCATCGTTAATAATAATAATAATAATAATAATAACTCATTAGCTGATGTCTGACTGGCGGGGAAACACACGCTAACTCTTGGCATCCGTCCTCATCACGCACACTTCTTCCACGCCCCATGCTAACAACTAGCATGCAATGAAAATACAATGACACGCGATGCTAACGCCTAGCATGCTACAAAAATATCAACCACGGTATACTAACGCCCAGCGTGCTATAAACAGAACTAGCACACACCATGTTAACACCTAGCATGCTGAATAAAGGACAAGGGTAATGCTAACAACTAGCATGTTAAAACAAGAAGACGTGCACATCATGTGTGCTCATGAAATAATGGCTATAAACAGAATAAGCACATGCCTTGCTAATGACTAGCGTGCTAAAAAAAAAAAAAGAAGGCATTGACGCCATGCTAACATCTAGCATGCCGGAATAATGACAAGCAATGCTAGGACCTAGGACAGCAGAAACAGAATTAGCGTGCTAAAAAAAAGCACACACCATGCTAACACCTAGCGTGTTTTAAACTGAACAAACACACGGCATGCTAACAATTAGTATGCTAAAAAACACCTAGCATGCTGAAAAAGGAGCACACGTCATGGTAACATTTAGCATGTTAAAAAAAAGAAGGCCCGCGCACCATGCTAACACTTAGCATGCCAAAAAAGTAAGCACACACACGCCATGCTAACGCTTGGCATGCTTAAAAAAGTAAGCTCATACACCATGCTAACACTTAGCGTGTTATAAACAGAACAAACACATGCCATGCTAACAATTAGTATGCTTAAAAACAATAAGCGCACACACCATGCTAACACCTAGCATGTTTTAAACTGAACAAACACACGGCATGCTAACAATTAGTATGCTAAAAAACACCTAGCATGCTGAAAAAGGAGCACATGTCATGGTAACATTTAGCATGTTAAAAAAAAGAAGGCCCGCACACCATGCTAACACTTAGCATGGTGTGTGCGTTTACTTTTTTGGCATGCTAACGCTTAGCATGCTTAAAAAAGTAAGAGCACACACCAAGCTAACACCTAGCGTGTTATAAACAGAAGAAACACATGCCATGCTAACAATTAGTATGCTAAAAAAAATAAGCGCACACGCCATGCTAACACCTAGCATGCTGAAAAAGGAGCACACGTCATGCTATCGGCTAACGTACTAAAAAAAGGGCAAACATTGCAAACACCTGGCATGCTAATGAAATAATGACTATGCTATGAACAGAATGAGCACATGCCTCGTGAATGACTAGCGTGCTAAAAAAAAGAAGGCGCATACGCCATGCTAACATCTAGCGTGCTAGAATAAATACAATGAGCATAACAGCTAGCGTGCTACAAAAAACAAAGCACACACCATGCTAATATCTTGCGAGTACACACCATGCTAGGACCTAGCACGCAAAAAAATACCAATGACTAGCTGTGCTAACACCGAGCGTGCTATAAATAGGACAGGCTAATGACTAGCATGACTAGCATGCAAAGAAAATGACGTGAGAGAAGTTTCATTCCTGCACAAGTCCTGCCGTTTCCGCCAGGACTCTAATTGGACGATGAGAGGTGTCCAAGAGGCCCTCTTGAGGGGGGGGTGTGGGGTGGGGGGGGGGGTCCGTGTTTGTGTGTCAGAAGTTCGATTTCCTGGCGTCTTGTTGTGAGGACAGCTCTCTCTCTCCTCGTCCTGTTGGTGTCTCTCGCCCTCCTCCAGGGAAATCATCACCATGTTTACTCCAACACCCCCGCCCCCTCCCACGCCACCCACCGTCTCTGTCCCGTAGCCGCCCCCAGTATTTCAGTTTTGTGCCCCATGATGTTGCCTGTTAGACTGATGGACAGCTACGAGACCACCCCCCCCCCCCGCCCCCGCCACACCCCCCGCCACGCTCACTCTTGTAAATTTGTGACCTCCGCTGGAAGACGAGGAGGAGACGGAGGCAGGGGAAGGGGGGGGGGCAGGGGGGATGTCTCTACAAGGCGGTGAAGTGTTTGGGAGGGGGGGTGGTGGTAAAGGGCAGGCAATTGGCGGTGAGGGATGGAGGGGGGTTGGGGGGGGGGGAGAAGAGGCCTTGAGAGGCCGATCAATGCGATGTTCACCTGCCGTCCACCTCCCCAATTTAAAGAGAAGGAGCGCTAACGATTTCCCCCGGCCCCCCCTTCCCTCCGTCCCCGCACCCCCGCCCCCCCCACCCGACTGATGGAAGCGGCGAGGAGACGAGGCAGCGAAAATGTAGAAAAATTAGGCTTCAAAGCGGCGAGCGTGCAGACAATTAGCCGCTAATGGCGCCTCGTTAAGTCAAATACACAAACATGCGCTAATCAGCACACAATTAGCCGCTAATGTAGCCGCTAATGCTACGGCTTTTAGCGTCGGCTGTTGGCTCGCGTCAGAAGTCGGTGAACAGCAGCAACGCCCCTGGCGGCTAGCCGTTGTGGGCTAGCTGGGTTGGCTAATTGTTTTGCGGCGGGTGACAATAACGCAAGATCATTCCTGATGCTAACTGCAGTCACATCCTTAGCATGACATCCTTAGCGCGCCATCCTTAGAGCGCCATCCTTAGCGCGCCACCCTTGGCGCCGGGTCAATATAAGTTATGCTAATGGTCGTAATGTTAGATGCTAGTGACGCTAATGGGTCATGATGCGATCAGCTGGTAATGCTAATGCTCAAAATGGTATCAGCTAGCGATTCTTATGGATAATGTTGTAATACGTTAGTGATGCTAATGGTAACAATGCTGATGATGCTAATGGGTCATGATGCGATCAGCTGATAATGCTAACACTCAAAATGGTATCAACTAGCGATTCTTATGGATAATGTTACTATACGCTAGTGATGCTAATGGTAACAATGCTAATGATGCTAATGCAAATTATGCTATTTTCCATTGATGTTAATAATGCTAATCGGCTAGTGATGTTATCATGCCCCCAACCATTGATGCTAATGGTCACAATGCGATCATGCAGTGATGCTAACAATGCCATCAGCTAGTTGCTCTAATGCCAATGATGCTATCATCTGGTGATGCTAATGCAAATGATGCTATCATTGCGAGATGCTAATAATGCTATCAATAATGCTATCAGCCAGTGATGCTAATACTATTGATGCTATCATCGAGAGATGCTAACGATGCTATCATCCAGTGATGCCAATGATGCTATCAGCTAGTGATGCTAATGATGCTATCATCGAAAGATGCTAATGGTGCTATCAGCCAGTGATGCTAATGCTAATAATGCTATCAGCTAGTGATGCTAATGATGCTATCATCGAGAGATGTTAATGATGCTATCAGCCAGTGATGCTAATGCTATTGATGCTATCATCGAGAGATGCTAACGATGCTATCATCGAGAGATGCTAATGATGCTATATCCAGTGATGCCAATGATGCTAACAGCTAGTGATGCTAATGATGCTATCATTGAGAGATGCTAATGATGCTATCAGCTATTGATGCTGATGATGCTCTCACCCAGAGATGGTAATGATGCTATCAGCTAGTGATGCTAATGCTATTGATGCTATAAGCTAGTAATGCTGATGATGCTATCGTCCAGAGATGGTAGTGATGCTATCAGCTCGTGATGCTAATGCTATTGATGCTATCAGCTAGTAATGCTGATGATGCTATCATCCAGAGATGGTAATGATGCTATCAGCTAGTGATGCTAACATCTCGTGACACTAGTGCCGCTAATGGTCACCATGCTATCACGCAGTGATGCTATGGGCTAGTGTGACATCTGTGCAGTGTTGTCAGATGTCGTCTCCTTGACACTTTCCGCTGGAGCGATAACGGAGACGTTGCCCTTTGCCCCGTGCAGCACGATGCCTTCAAAGCACAGTAAATGAAAGCGCCATCGTGGCGGCGGTGGCGGCGGCGGCGTGATCACACGTCAGGCGGACGCCGTTTGACTTTCATGCTTTTCCTTTCCATCGCGGCAAACCTTGAAAGAGCGGACAGATGTTTACGTGACACGTTACGTTTCTTTGTGTTTTTCTCGCCGACGAGCCGGGGTCGGAGCGCCTCAGCGGGCCGCCGAGTGGGCGGCGGCCGCGCAGGAAGTTGTCGGCGTTTGTCAGGGGCGCTAACAAAGACGGCGCGAAGAAGACGAGGAGCGAAGAGAAAGCGATAGAGAGGCAGGGAGCAGGAAAGCAAGAAAGTGATGCTGGCTTTTTAAAAGGTCCACTGGGAGGGAGGGGGGGCCGGGGGGGCCGGGGGTGGGGGGGCTAGTTGTTATGTTGAGGAGGTGTTGTTGGATCAATGAGAGGAGAGAAAGAAGGAGCCAGAGAAGGATGACAGGCCTCATTACCACCAAACCTCAGACAGTGATGCCTCTGTGTGTGTGTGTGTACGTGTGTGTGTGTGTGTCTGTGTGTGTGTGTGTGTGTGTGTGTGCGCCTCCTATTTACATGCACGTGTGTGTGTGTGTGTGTGTGTGTGTTCCCAGCAGGGTGCCGGAGGAGAAGCAGAGCATGATGGAACGGAGTTCTTTAAAGGTCAACAACAACAACAACAAACGCCTGCTAAATGCTAACCGCTAACCTGTTTGCTAACGCTGCATTCCAGAAGACCAAGTGGAGACCTACAGGAGGACCGTAGACCGTACCATGTGATCCATCCACCCTCCTCCGCTTGCCCCCAGCTGCTTCGTCCTGCTCCTCCTGGTGGATCCTGGGTCTTCACCGAGGCCTCCTACCGGTTTAGACGTGCCCTGAACACCTCCTCATCCGGACCAGGTGCTCCAGCCATCCTATGTGGGATTCAGGCTTTTCCTGAATCCATGACCAGGACGGAAACCCAGTCATGCATTCAGGTTTTTCCTGAATCTATGACCAGGATGGAAACCTATCAGCTATCAGCTATTGATGCTAATGATGCTATCAGCTAGTGATGCTAATGATGCTATCATCGAGAGATGCTAATGGTGCTATCAGCCAGTGATGCTAATGCTAATGATGCTATCAGCTAGTGATGCTAATGAATCGGAAACCTGAATCCATGACCAGGTTTCCGTCCTGGTCATGGATTCAGGCTTTTCCTGAATCCTTGACCAGGATGGAAACCCAGTCATGGATTTAGGCTTTTCCTGAATCCATGATCAGGACAGAAACCCTGTCATGGATTCAGACTCTTTCTGAATCCATGACCAGGAAGGAAACCCGGTCATGGATTCAGGTTTTTTCCTGAATCTATGACCAGGATGGAAACCTGAATCGGAAACCTGAATCCATGACCTGAATCCATGACCGTCCTGCTCATGGATTCAGGCTTTTCCTGAATCCTTGACCAGGATGGAAACCCAGTCATGGATTTAGGCTTTTCCTGAATCCATGACCAGGACGGAAACCCTGTCATGGATTCAGACTCTTTCTGAATCCATGACCAGGAAGGAAACCCGGTCATGGATTCAGGCTTTTCCTGAATCCATGACCAGGATGGAAACCTGAATCGGAAACCTGAATCCATGACCAGGTTTCTGTCCTGGTCATGGATTCAGGCTTGTCCTGAATCTGAGACTCAACGACCCGGCGTGGCCTCCTCTCCAGGACCGGTCCACAGACCTTAGCAGGAAGACTAGGTAGTGCTGGAACGGACCATCCAGTCCCCAGGCACCGCCTCCTCATTGGAAGACGCTTATTCTTTGGCTTTTATGTGACTTTTGGGGTTTTAAGTCTGCGATCAACAGGACCAAGCAGCCCCCCCCCCGTCAGTCCTCCAGCCTGCGGGGGCCAAAGACGCGTCAGCGTTGAAAATCAGGACTATTTTCTTAATTTGTCTCGGTGTTGACATTTGAGCGCTGATGTATTTTGTTGTTTTCCTCCTGAGGTTTGATGCCGTGCTGACCTTTGTGTTTGGAGATGTTTTCCTCCGTGGCGCCGTGTTGGCCGCCCTCAAAACAAATCACCGCTCTTCTTCTCATTAGCGCCTTAGCGTGTCAGAGCTGTCAGGCGCCGCTCGTACGCCCGCGTTGCCTCACCTTTACGCCGCCATCATTAGCGCGTTAGCGGGCTTAGCGCGCACACCTCGCAGCTAGGAGGCCCGGGTTCGATTCCACCCTCGGCCATCTCTGTGTGGAGTTTGCATGTTCTCCCCGTGCATGCGTGGCTTTTCTCCGGGTACTCCGGTTTCCTCCCACATTCCAAAAACATGCTAGGTTAATTAGCCACTCCAAATTGTCCATAGGTATGAATGTGAGTGTGAATGGTTGTTTGTCTATATGTGCCCTGGGATTGGCTGGCCACCAGTCCAGGGTGTACCCCGCCTCTTGGACCTAGACAGCTGGGATAGGCTGGTTTGATGAAAAAAAATTTTTTTTCCGATATCGATATGTGTAAGATGATCGGCTTTCATTCTCAGTGGGAAAAAAAAAATTCCATACCGACCGATATTTATCCTACATCCCAAGAATATATTTATTTTTCTTTATTTTTTTCATATTCCAAATCTGCTACAAATGATATTTAGATTATTGTAGTAAATGTTCTGGCGATACGACAACTTTATTCCCGCAACAATCCTGCAACCTAATTTTACACAAATGCTAACTTAGTTTTGACTGTCGTAATACTGCGTCCTTAACAAAATGCTTTAAAAAAATTTCTCCCAATACTGCAAAAACAAATGAAGTGAAAATATTTCGAGAAAAAAAGGCATTTTAGGAGCATAAACTCCAAATAATATGAGCAAAAAAAGATGACATTTTATAAGAACTAAGTAAAAGTAGCCAGAGAAAAAAATCGGAATATTAAAAGGAAAAAAAATACATTTTAGGTCCGCGCCCAAACTCCAAATAATACGAGCAAAAAAAGATGACATTTTATAAGAACTAAGTAAAAGTAGACAGAAAAAAAGTCAAAATCTAAAAAAAAAAAAAAAAAGGAAATTTTAAGAAAATTAAGTGAAAATATTTAGAGGGACAAAATACTTAAAAAAAATTCTCCCAATACTGCAAAAACAAATGAAGTGAAAATATTTTGAGAAAAAAAGGCATTTTTTTGGAGCATAAAGTCCAAATAATACAAGCAAAAAAATGACATTTTATAAGAACTAAGTAAAAGTAGCCAGAGAAAAAAATCGGAATATTAAAAGGAAAAAAAATACATTTTAGGTCCGCGCATAAACTCCAAATAATACGAGCAAAAAAAATGACATTTTATAAGAACTAAGTAAAAGTAGACAGAAAAAAAGTCAGAATATTAAAAGAAAATGGAAATTTTAAGAAAATTAAGTGAAAATATTTAGAGGGACAAAATACTTAAAAAGAAAAATTCTCCCAATACTGCGAAAACAAATGAAGTGAAAATATTTTGAGAAAAAAAAGGCATTTTTTTTTAGCATAAACTCCAAATAATACGAGCAAAAAAAGATGACATTTTATAAGAACTAAGTAAAAGTAGACAGAGAAAAAAATCGGAATATTAAAAGGAAAAAAAATACATTTTAGGTCCGCGCATAAACTCCAAATAGTCCGAGCAAAAAAGAAGTAAGTATAGAACTATAGAAAGTATAGAACTAAGTATACTTTGCCAGAAGAAAAGTCAGAATATGCAAAGAAAAAAAAAAAGGAAATGTTATGAAAATGAAGATAAAATACTTGGGACTGGCGAGTGTTTTTGTAGAAGGTAGAAGATAGAAATGAGAGCAAGAGGACGTTTGTTTGGCACCAACGTTTATGGCGGACAACAAAAAGTGTCTTTCACAGTTTAAGGTGGTTGCATAAGATGAAGCAGCAGATGAGACGCATGTAAACAGGAAGTGGAGATATGACTAAAAGCTGTTTTGATCATCCATGAGATGTATCGGGATGCATAGTGAAAACGTGCGGCGCCGCCACCGCCGCCGCCGCCGGAGGAGGAGGAGCTACCAGCCGTCCACCTCCACGCCGAAAGGCTCTTTCACGCCGATGCGGCCGCTGTTCACCACCACGCACTCGGCGTACGGCAGGTTCCTCTCGTCCGTGTCCTGCAGCTCGATGGTGTGAACGACAGACTGGCGGAGAACACAGTTGGGTTATTTTCATGACGCGCCAACGTGTGCACGTGTGAACGCACCATCCCGTCCAGGACTTTGCCAAACACCACATGTTTGTTATCCAGCCACGGGGCTTTGGTGGCCAGGATGAAGAACTGGGAGCCGTTTGTGTCTGGACCCGCGTTGGCCATGCTCACCTGGCGCACACACACGTTAGCACGTTTAGCTTAGTGTCAGTCCAACTCATTTATCAAGTCCATTTAGGAGGCTAAAGGAAAATACAGACGGCCTTTTTAGGAGAATCAATTCCAAATATTCTTGGAAAAAATGAAGAAATCTTACCCGAATTAAGTGAAAATATTTAGAGGGAAAATTAAGAGAAAATATTTAGAGAAAAAAAAAGACATTTTAGGACCACAAACTCCAAATAATACGAGCAAAAAAAATAGACATTTTACAAGAACTAAGTAAAAGTAGCCAGAGAAAAAGTCAGAATATTAAAAGAAAAAAAAGGAAATTTAAAGAAAATTCAGTGAAAATATTTAGAGAAAAAAAAATACATTTTAGGAGCATAAACTTCAAATAATACGGGCAAAAAAGATGACATTTTACAAGAATTAAGTAAAAGTAGTCAGAGAAAAAGTCAGAATATTAAAAGGGAAAAAAAAGAAAAAGTCAGAATATTAAAAGGAAAAAAAAGGAAATTTTAGGAAAATTAAGTGAAAATATTTAGAGAAAAAAAAATACATTTTAGGAACATAAACTCCAAATAATACGAGCAAAAAATTTGACATTTTACAAGAACTAAGTAAAAGTAGCCAGAGAAAAAGTCAGAATATTAAAAGGGAAAAAAAAGAAAAAGTCAGAATATTAAAAGGGGGAAAAAAAGGAAATTTTAGGAAAATTAAGTGAAAATATTTAGAGAAAAAAATGACATTTTAGGAACATAAACTCCAAATAATACGAGCAAAAAATTTGACATTTTACAAGAACTAAGTAAAAGTAGCCAGAGAAAAAGTCGGAATATTAAAAGGGAAAAAAAAGAAATTCTAGGAAAATTAAGTGAAAATATAACAAAATAATTCAAAAAAAATAAGACAATAAAGTTAAAATATGAGAAAAACGTGACAATTTTTTTAACTAAACGAATAAAATAAAAATATGGTACTTTGTAAAAGTTGTAATACTGAAAACTGATGTATTCTATTATGAGGAAAGATGATTTTAGGAAATAAAGGTGAAATATCCCAGAAAAAAATGGCCATATTTTCGTAAAATGAAAGTTCTAATACTGCGGGAATAAAGTGGAAAGGTGATGACCATCCAATTGGGGTAGAAATGGGAGTAATGGGGTATTTATAGAAATGGGAGTAACTGGGTATTTAAGGAGTACCACTGATGTGACCGATGGCGTCCTACCCACCCAGCCGGCCGAGCTGTGCTTCAGTTTGAAGTTCTCGTCAGCAAAGGTGGTCCCGTAGATGCTGTGCCCTGAAAGCCACAAGAGCCACGCGGTCACACCTTAGCATCTACGCTAACACGCTTGCAGCAAAAACACGCCACCGCAGGCCCGACCTCCGGTCCCGTCTCCGGCGGTGAAGTCCCCTCCTTGGATCATGAAGTCCTTGATGACTCGATGGAACTTGGTGCCTTTGTAGCCGTAACCTTTCTGTGAACAAACAGAGAATCACATTTGTTTTCTTTTTTCATTCATTCATTCATTCATTCATTCATTCACGCACCTCTCCCGTTGCCAGGGCAACAAAGTTACTGACAGTCAGAGGCACCACGTCTCCAAACAGGCCGATGACGATACGGCCCACCTCGTGACCTGCCACTGTGATGTCAAAGAACACCTGGAGACACAAACGATCACAGGTATGTTTTTTTTTTTTAATTGTGAGTATTATTATTATTGCACCACACCTAGTACAGTCTAATTAACAAATTGGAGCGTTGCTATGCAGGTCACGTGACAACCATTCCCACAGTAGCTAACAAACTAGGTAAGAGAATTAGCTAATGGCAACATTGTTATTGTTATTATATGCGTCACACTAGCCTACTACCTAATTATTTGGTACATTAGGTTTATTAGGTCCTAATAAAGGAAGTAAGCTAGCGAGCAGTGACGTTTTTATTGCTGTTGTCACACTGACGTAGAGTAATAAACAACATAAACAAGCTAGCCGCGACTACCTGTTCCTTCTCGCGATAACACCGCAGAGCGTAGCTATGCAGGTCACGTGACAGCGACGGCGGGACGCCTTCGGGCGGTTCAATCATTCGTACAGTAGCTAACAAGGTAAGAGAGCTAGCGGCAACGTTCTTATTGTTATTATATGCGTCACGCTGACGTACAGGACCTAATAAACGAGGCAAGCTAGCGAGCGGTGACGTTTTTATTGCGGTTGTCACACTGACGTAGAGTAATAAACAAGCTAGCACGTAGCGTAACAAACAACATAAGCAAGCTAGCGGCGACGACCTGTTCCTTCTCGCGATAACAACGCAGAGCGTTGCTATGCAGGTCACATGACAGGACAGGACGCCTTCAGGCGGGTTCAATCATTCCACACCTGAATCGCCGGCGCCCGTACCGCCAGCACGCCAGCACGCCTACCTTCTCCGTGACCTTGGGCCCGGTCCGCGAAGGCGACGCCGAATGCGGGGAGGCGGCACCGAGCAGCAGGAGAGCGGCAAACATCGAGCGGACCGCCATCTGGTTACCCGCAAGTAGCTGGCCGCTAGCGGCTCTCAGCTGGAAAGATGTCGGGGAATCAGAGCTTCAAAGCCGGACACGTCACACGCCACCCCTCCCTGCCTGAAACGCGGCAGCCCCGCCCACCTTTGGAAGCCAGGCGGGAGAGGAAGGCGACAAGGAAGAGAAACAAGGTGATGTGTAAAATTGACTTAAGTTCATTTAATACAAATATCTATCTATATTAAAAAAAATAATTAGTAACGAGTTACTTTTACTATTTGAGTCAGGAAACAAAGTTAAACACGACAAAATACTTTTATTTAGTTGTATTTATTGACTTTTTCTTGACTTTAAGGCAGAGTTTGTCAGCTGATCCACTTCCGTAACTGCAATGCGAGGAGCAGAGACAACAGCGCCCTCTGCCTGCTGGGAGGACAACAACACGGTAACGTTTACAATACATACAGTACATGTACACTAGAATAACACAACTATATTAACTAGTGTATGTTAACATGTAAATATAGAAATGAAATGATGAAAACGTTACATAATATCATGAATGGATTTACATGCTGTAATGGCACTCTAACGAGGTTAAACGTTGGCTGGTTTATTTTCCCCCGCCCCGGGGTGAGCGGTTGAAGGGTTAATGGAGTGTTCAAGTGTTAAAAGACTTTAGTGCATGAAACGCTCGCCTTCAGCTGCACACACACCAAAGCTGCAAAAGAGAATAAAAGTCCCTGATGAATATCTGTCAATACGCATGAATTATAATAGTCAGCCTGCGGTGACCTTAACACACACACACACACACACTGGCGCGCACACACTCGCACGCACGCACGCACGCCGTAGAGTTTTATCGGCCTCCTGTCAAAGCGACCCGTCCATTCGTCTTTTCTTGCCGCCGTTCGCTGAATTAATTAAGCAGGAATGTAAATGTTTTAATTGAATGTCAACCAGGACCCTAACGACACGCCGCTATGGAAATGGGGGGGGACGTGTTGTCACACACGCGTGAATGCAAACACGCCACATCACGCACACACACACACACACACACACACACACACACACGCTGATCACTTTATTGTCATAATACATTGTTTTGGACATGACAGAACATTGCCATTATTTCCGATTGGGTTATATTATGATAGCAAAAGGCTCCATTTCTATTTCTTTTTTTACATTACAGAAGTTATTACAGATGCTAGATTATTGCTTTTATTTGTGTGCTTGTTTTTTATATTTTTATTGTTATTTAGTTTATTTTTGCATATTTTTTACATTACAGAAGTTATTACAGATGCTAGATTATTGCTTTTATTTGTGTGCTTTGTTTGGATATTTTTATTGTTATTTTTCTTTATTTGTGCATATTATAAAGTTATTCCGGAATGTTACCGATTAGGATCTATTTTTTATTTAGTTTATTTAGATTTACGTTGTTTTTATGATTATTTTGTTTGAATGCTATTTAGAATATTTTTATTTGTACTTATTTAAATTTAAGTTTATTTTTTAAAGTTTTTTTAGTTTTATTTTTTATTTTATATTTTTGATGTTTATTTAAATTTTTATTGATCTTATTAATTAGATGTTATACGAGGGCTAAAGTTTATTTTGAATAGTATTTTATTGTTTTTATTTTTAGTTACTTTAGTTACTAAAATGTGTATATATATTTATTTCTTCTAGAACAGGTTTTTTTTATCGAACAAAGGAGCGGCCCGCCATAAATACATTAGGACCGCCACAGATAGGTTAGTGCTGGCCCGTAAAGACATTTGTAACGGCGCTGGTCTGCCGTAGAAGAAGAAGAGGTAGCTGGAGGGAGCGGCCACAAGTCATGGGAGCAATAAATGCTGGTGTGTGTATTGTACAGGAACACACAGGTGTTGTGTTGTGTTGTGTTGTGGTGCCAGGGTTAGAAGTGTAGCTATCAGAGTGTGTGTGTGTGTGTGTGTGTGTGCGTCTGCTAAATGAACTCTTGTTAATATGGTGTTTTTGTGGGGCGTCGGGCGTGGAAATAATTAGCTGTTGTTGTAGAAAATGATGAATTTGGGCAGTTAATTCATCGATCGGTGGGCGGCGGCGATGCGCTTTGCTGTGGAGAGCCATTAATCAATGGATGAAAAGAGCTAATTCTCCTCTCCTGCCGCCGCTTCTCCCTCCTCCGAGGCTTCGCAACGCCACACCGAATATGACTTTTTTACCTTCAATACCTGCCGCAGCGCACCTTTTTTTACCCGCCGTAGGAAAAACACGCCTCAGCTCGTTCATTCAGAGACGATATGGCGCCATATTGGCATACTAGACCAGGTCAGGGTTGGAGATTACTGCCTGATGCTCCCGACGTGGATTCATACCAGGACTTTCTTTGGGCTTTTATTTATTTATTTGCACTTTATCTCATGGGAAATGGTGCATTTTTCATGTTCTTTGACTTTATTCCCATCTTATTTGGACTTTATTCCCATAGTATTATGACTTTAGAAATTGACTTTATTCCCATAATATTATGACTTTAATCCCATCATATTTGGACTTTATAAATTGACTTTATTCCCATCAAATTATGACTTTATTCCCATCTTATTTGGACTTTATTCCAATAGTATTATGACTTTATAAATTGACTTTATTTCCATAATATTATGACTTTATTCCCATAATATTATGACTTTAATCCCATCGTATTTAGACTTTTTAAATTGACTTTATTCCCATCAAATTATGACTTTACTCCCATCATATTTGGACTTTATTCCCATATTATTATGATTTTATTCCCATCATATTATGACTTTAATCCCATCATATTTGGACTTTATTGTTTGATTTTATTCCCATCAAATTATGACTTTATGAATTGACTTTATTCCCATAATATTATGACTTTAATCCCATCATATTTGGACGTTATTCTTTGACTTTATTCCCATCAAATTATGACTTTATTCCCATCAAATTACGACTTTATTCCCATCAAATTATGACTTTATGAATTGACTTTATTCCCATAATATTATGACTTTAATCCCATCGTACTTGGAGTTTATTTTTTGACTTTATTCCCATCATATTTGGACTTTATAAATTGACTTTATTCCCACCAAATTATAACTTTATTCCCATCATATTTGGACTTTATAAATTGACTTTATTCCCACCAAATTATAACTTTACTCCCATCATATTTGGGCTTTAATCCCATCATATTTGGACTTTATTTTTTGACTTTATTCCCATCAAATTATGATTTTCTTCCCATAATATTACGACTTTATTCCTATCATATTTGGACTTTTTCTCCAACTTTGTTGGGTTTTTTTTTTTTCAATGTAATATTTCCACTCTGCTAGTAAAATGACATCATTAAAAGTATAAAAGTTGATGATTTAACGACTTTTTGTTTGATTAGAACACAACTTATTCCTGTAAAATTACAGCCATGGTTACCATTTTTTCATTGGTGGTTTCATGGTTGCCCCCTCCACAACTTTCCATAAGCATTATTGCTCTGCAGTCGGCCCCAGTAAGGGTCTTCATTTGGGTCCAGGACCGCCCTGTGTCTGACCATGTCAATGCCTGACAGAAAATCACCATTTCATAGTCTGTGGTTTTATATTTTGAGTATGAAATGCTATCTGTGGCCTGCAAATGGGCCCCAGGGCCACACTTTGGACCCCCATGGTGTAGCAGATGTCTTTTTTTTGGGTGTTCTGATGTACATATTAGCAGTGGCGTCCCTCAGGGAAGCGTTCCTTGCGCCCTTCCGTTTATGAATCTTTATGAAGATTCCATACAATCGTCTGTTTGGTATCGCTAGTTCTGACGACGTACATCCTCCATGACTTGCTAGCGGCCGGTCGCGACCCACCGGCCGACCCCCCCCCCCCTCCGTTGGAAAAGTCTCTTTTAGCCAACAAGAGTTGACTTTCTGGCGCGTAATGTTTGTGTTTTTGTTCCTTATCAATCCAGCAGCGCTGCCGAGGATGACGGATGGCGGCTGTCACGGCGACGCTAGTCATAACAGCGCACACGTTTACGTGTCGGCCCGTTTAGCTGATGTCCTTATCCACGCCAGCGCACCAGCGCACCATGACGGATGTGCTGTGTGTGTGTGTGTGTGTGTGTGTGTGCGCCCAGCAGACGGCTGGAAAGCTACGGGTCGTGGATAACGAGACCGACCCAAAAACACAATGAGCTCAGCTGTAATCTGTCTTGTCCACACACACACACACACACACACACACACACACACACACACTTGCGGCTAAGGAAGCTGAGGCCAGCTAAGAGTAATAATAATAATCAAAGTAATAATAAGTTGTAATCTTTACAGCAAAAAAAAAACAACCCCGTCGTTAGAAAAACTGTTTGACCTTTTGACCGTTCCACCACGCTGGTCCTTGTCGTCTTAGCAACCGCTCAAACACCAATCATAATAATAATAATAATAATAATAACGCGACATAAATGAATCGGAACAATCAGAGGAAATGGCTGCAACAGCGGCTGTGGGTGTCATCCCTCCCCCGGCCGCTAAGGGGCGCCACTCGCGTACGTCCCCCAAGTAGAAGGAACCAATTCATGCTAAACACGAGCGAGTTAAAAGTAAAGTTTGCTGACAATTAGAGCTTACGTTCCCTGTCGGCGCGTGAGCATCGCTTCCACGGGAAATGATGTGTGATTGTGAAGATATTTCTGTTGATTTATGTTTCATTTGACAAGGTGAAAGGTCACGAGGGAAATGTGTGTGTGTGTGTGTGTGTGTGTTGGGGGTTCACGAGGAAAGAGAGAGAGAGAGAGAGAGGGAGAGAGAGAGAAAGGGGGAGTCACGTGCTTCTTTGGGGCTCGTGAAGCGCACACACACACACACACATCAAGTGTCCTCCATGGAAGAAAGCTCCTCCGACGCGAACGCTCACTGACAGCGGTAAGATTCTTTTTTTTTCCGCGTCTTTTTCTTCTCATTTATTTTACTTTTCTTTTGTTTTTTTTTGTTTGTTTTTTTTTCTTCGTTTCTTTCTTGGCTCGTGAAGTGAAGTCTCGCGCACGCAGCGCGTGTCGGCGTCTTAAAGGCGGCAAGCGGCGGCGGCTCGTGAGCGTGACTGTTTCAACTACAACAACAATGTCATTCGGAATCTTGCTAATCATTTCGCTTTTTATTCAATTATGAATTATTGGCACGATATGCGTCACTTTCTCACTTTTATTGTCTTATTTTTCGGGGTGTTTCGGTGTTCGACTAAAGTGGGTGCCGAGAATGTTCTAGTAGGTTCTACGAGGTTCTACCTGCTAAAGTGGACCCAAAACTTCAGTTTTTTTTTTATTTATTGAAAACTATATTGTAGCAGAAACTTTAGTTAGCTTTTATTGTGAAAGTGTTCTTTTTTGTAAACAAGAGTTGAAGTGATATTGTGTAGTATATTAGAAATATATCATAAAGATATTATTGAGTGACAGGTGATTGACACGTGTCATGTCCCCCCATGCAGACGGCGTGTCGGCGGCCATGTTGAAGCCGGGCGAGCCGAGCGCGTCGGCCTTCCTCAAAGTGGACGCGTCGTACTTGCATCACTGGCAGCAGCTCTTCCCTCACACGCCGCTCAAGCCTCCCCTGCCGCCGCCGCCGCCGCAGGACGCCCTGCGCTCGTCCCGCCTGCACGGACACCTCCTGGCCTCCTCGCACTGCACCTCCTCCTCCTCCTCGGGGGCTGCCGCCCTCACACCCACCTCCTCTTCTGGGCTCGCCCAGCTTCCCGTAACCCAGCAGGCGGCGCTCTATGGGCAGGCCCTGGCGCCCGGTGGGGATCTCCTGGTGGTGGCGGGTCCCGTCGCAGAGACCCCGGCGCCCCAGGGCAAGGAGCAGAGCTGCGGGGGGGTGGGGGTGGTGTCGTCCAGCGTGAAGAGCGGCGGCGGCGGCGGTGGTGACGACGAAGGCGGGAAAACGGCGGCGGGGAGGATGAAGCTGAGCGCCGAGGAGCTGGACTACTTCCTGTACGGACAACAGAGGATGGAGATCATTCCCGTCAGCAACCACAACGGCGAGGCCAACAACCGTATGTACACACACACACACACACACGTTCCATCCACAAAAGCATATTTTTATCATGTAAATACTCATTTTTACGTTATTGGAAATGATTATTCCTGTTTATTTCTGGATTTTTATTTGCCGCCGGAGCTCCAAGTGTGTTTGTGTTCAGAGTGAAGACGTCCGTGATGAAGATGTGTGTGTGTGTGTGTGTGTGTGTGTAGTGAGTGATAAAACGGTTCATCAGCAGTAATCTGCGTCGATACGCGCCGGCAGACCCGATGAGGGATGGAGGGACAAGCAGGAATTAATTGCCGTATATAGTTTTGTGTTTGCCAGGGATGGGGCTGGGGGGGGTCACCAAGTTGGGGGGGGGTCATTGATCCACCAGTACGCTATTTATCATCCCAACACAACCATATTGAGGTCTCGGGGGTGTGTGTGTGTGAGATGGTGTTTAGAGTGTAAATAAAGCAGTCACATAATAATAATTATTATTAATAATAATTATTATTGTATATTTTTTATAATTCTGATTTATACTATAAAAATATAATCCCAGCTTAAAAGCAGAATTGTTGAATTTTTTTTAAACACACTTAATATTAACTTAACATTTTTATGCATGGTTTATTATTATTATTATTATTATTGTTTTTAGCCATCACTGGTGCACTCTTGATTTGTCCCGCACTCAGACGCGGCGCCCGTGCGACCGCCTCCATGCCCGACTCATGTGTGTGTGTGTGTGTGTGTGTATATATACGCTACAATTCCATATTATTTGTTAGCGTGAAATATATATATATATATATAAGTATCTAACACAAAGACCTGAGTGTGCTCTCCAGAAAGAAAGCAAGCATGTGGATGTAACGTCATGTGACATTCTTTGATTCAACACACACACACACTCTTTCAAAGTGTGTGTCCAAATAGGAAGTAAATCAAGCAGAATGAAAGATGTCAACCGTGGCCAACTTGCAATTTCTGTACTTTGTGTATACACTCAATAGACTCAGGAAACACACTATGTACTTACTACCTGGAGGTTACTAATTGTGGTTTATTAATATATCATTTATATGTTTCATTTGTTGCTATTTATTAATTCTGCACCTTGGCCAGCATTATTTGACGTTAGCGCCTGTCCTGCGGCGACGTGGCTGAGGTGGCCGCAATTGAGGGTGCATGGCTGCGCACTTACTGTTTTGACTCCGCACACTTATGCACTCACAAGACTTTGTATTTGTATTTTTTTTATGAAAAAAGAAAAATATTAATTACAAATATATATATTTGTTGTCTATTATTAGACATTTAAATTAAAATTTGTATTTTTTCACTGTTTTAAAATCTATAATAATAATAATTATTATTATTTTATTATTGAAATGTATATTTATTTTTAATTTTGTACGGGTCGCTCCACAGCCGCCGTCATTTGAGCTGACCCCCCCCCCACCACCTCCCACCCACGGCTACAGTGTGTCCTGCGATGCACACTCGGCGGCCTCTGACAATTGAGGGTGCATGGATGCACACTTAACATTTTGCCTCAGCACACTTATGCACTCACAAGACTTCATATTTAAATTTTTTTTTATGAAAAAAGAAATGTATTAATTACATATATATTTAATTTGTTCTTATGTCATTGTTTGTCTATTATTTTATTTAAAATTAGTGTTTTTTTCACTGTTTCAAAATCTATAATTATTATTATTATTATTATTATTTTATTATTTAAATGGATATTTATTTTTTATTTTGTACGGGTCGCTCCACAGCCGCCGTCATTTGAGGCCGCCAAGTGTGCACACTCAGACTGGCGAGTGTGCTGCGTTTGGGTCATAAGTGCACACACGTCTGCACTCAGGCGACTCGGGTGCAAGTAGTCAAGCGTGCACGGGACGCCCATGGAGACGCGGCTGTCGTGTTTCCACGGCAACGTACTGTTAAATCACTGCTAGTGATGATGTGTAATTGTGGTTGCTAGGCAACACACAGACAAGCGGCTGAGTGACGTGAGGTCAGACGTGAACGTTTGAACTTCCAAAGTTGACTTTTCCGTCTGTCCCAAAGTGGGAATGTTAACCCCCCCCCGCCCCCTGAATCCCCGCCGGCCCCTCCGGCGCTTGAATGCACGTCCATCCATCAGCGCCTAAACGCAGCCGCCGCTCTCCCGGGTTGCGGGTATTTTAATTTGGGGGGGGAAAGACTCGGGGAAAACAAGCGGGACTTCCTGTGGGCGGCACCGGGGCGGCGTGGGACTTTGCGGGGCAGATAATCATCAGCAGGCAATTAGTGTCACACGCTTTGAAGGCAAACCTGACTTTCTCATGCAGGAAATATGCGTGCAATGATTGCCTTGGAGGCGCTCCAAACACAACTTGCCTTCCAACGCAGCATAAACCTCCAGCCTGTCATGAAGGGCGGGACCAAGTCCTAATGTGTGAACCCCCCCCCCTCCCTCCAGGATGTGACATGTGTGCCGACAACCGCAATGGCGAGTGTCCCATGCACGGCCCGCTGCACTCCCTGAGGAGGCTGGTGGGGACCAGCAGCGCCGCCGCGCCCGTCGCCCTGCCCGACGTTCCCGATTGGCTGAGAGATCTGCCCAGGGAGGTGAGGCTCCGCCCCCTCGTTGACCGGCAGCACGTTCCCCGTGTCTGAACGTGTGTGTGATGTTTGCGTAGGTGTGTCTGTGCACCAGCACCGTCCCCGGCCTCGGCTACGGCATCTGCGCTGCCCAGAGGATTCCTCAGGGAACCTGGATCGGCCCCTTCCAGGGCGCCCCCCTCATGCTGGACAAAGTCCACTTTGGAGCCTCCAAGAACACACGACACCTGTGGGAGGTAAGGACACACTCGGCTAGGAGGGACTAGAGGAGGCAAGCATCCTTTAGTACACTCTAGCATGCTAGGAAGGACTAAAGGATGCTAGGAAGGACTAAAGGATGCTGGCACGTACAGTCAAGGATGCTGGGAAGGAGTGAAGGATGCTGGGTAAGACGGTAAAGGACGCTAGAAAGGATTGCACGATGCTAAAAGGTTGCTAGACAGAGTGAAGGATTCTAGGAAAAAGTGAAGGATGCTAGGAAAAGGGTGCCAGGTAAGAAAGCGAAGGGAGGGGGAGAGAGCGAGGGTGAAGGATGCTCAGAGAGATGGTTGCTGGGAAGCAGTAACGGACGCTTGGAAGGAGTCAAAGATCCTCGGGAAGACAGTGAAGGATGCTAGGAAGGAGTGAAGGATCCTCGGGAAGACAGTGAAGGATGCTAGGAAGGAGTGAAGGATCCTCGGGAAGACAGTGAAGGATGCTAGGAAGGAGTGAAGGATCCTCGGGAAGACAGTGAAGGATGCTAGGAAGGAGTGAAGGATCCTCGGGAAGACAGTGAAGGATGCTAGGAAGGAGTGAAGGATCCTCGGGAAGACAGTGAAGGATGCTAGGAAGGAGTGAAGGATCCTCGGGAAGACAGTGAAGGATGCTAGGAAGGAGTGAAGGATCCTCGGAAAGACAGTGAAGGATGCTAGGAAGGAGTGAAGGATCCTCGGGAAGACAGTAAAGGATGCTAGGAAGGAGTGAAGGATCCTCGGGAAGACAGTGAAGGATGCTAGGAAGGAGTGAAGGATCCTCGGAAAGACAGTGAAGGATGCTAGGAAGGAGTGAAGGATCCTCGGAAAGACAGTGAAGGATGCTAGGAAGGAGTGAAGGATCCTCGGAAAGACAGTGAAGGATGCTAGGAAGGAGTGAAGGATCCTCGGAAAGACAGTGAAGGATGCTAGGAAGGAGTGAAGGATCCTCGGGAAGACAGTAAAGGATGCTAGGAAGGAGTGAAGGATCCTCAGGAAGACAGTGAAGGATGCTAGGAAGGAGTGAAGGATGCTATGAAGGAGTGAAGGATCCTCGGGAAGACAGTAAAGGATGCTAGGAAGGAGTGAAGGATCCTCAGGAAGACAGTGAAGGATGCTAGGAAGGAGTGAAGGATGCTATGAAGGAGTGAAGGATCCTCGGGAAGACAGTGAAGGATGCTAGGAAGGAGTGAAGGATCCTCGGGAAGACAGTGAAGGACGCTAGGAAGGAGTGAAGGATACTCTGAAGGAGTGAAGGATGCTAGGAAGGAGTGCAGGATGCTATGAAGGAGTGAAGGATCCTCGGGAAGACAGTGAAGGACGCTAGGAAGGAGTGAAGGATGCTAGGAAGGAGTGAAGGATGCTAGGAAGGAGTGAAGGATCCTCGGGAAGACAGTGAAGGATGCTAGGAAGGAGTGAAGGATGCTAGGAAGGAGTAAAGGATCCTCGGGAAGACAGTGAAGGACGCTAGGAAGGAGTGAAGGATCCTCGGGAAGACAGTGAAGGATGCTAGGAAGGAGTGAAGGATGCTAGGAAGGAGTGAAGGATCCTCGGGAAGACAGTGAAGGATGCTAGGAAGGAGTGAAGGATCCTCGGAAAGACAGTGAAGGATGCTAGGAAGGAGTGAAGGATCCTCGGAAAGACAGTGAAGGATGCTAGGAAGGAGTGAAGGATCCTCGGAAAGACAGTGAAGGATGCTAGGAAGGAGTGAAGGATCCTCGGAAAGACAGTGAAGGATGCTAGGAAGGAGTGAAGGATCCTCGGGAAGACAGTAAAGGATGCTAGGAAGGAGTGAAGGATCCTCAGGAAGACAGTGAAGGATGCTAGGAAGGAGTGAAGGATGCTATGAAGGAGTGAAGGATCCTCGGGAAGACAGTAAAGGATGCTAGGAAGGAGTGAAGGATCCTCAGGAAGACAGTGAAGGATGCTAGGAAGGAGTGAAGGATGCTATGAAGGAGTGAAGGATCCTCGGGAAGACAGTGAAGGATGCTAGGAAGGAGTGAAGGATCCTCGGGAAGACAGTGAAGGACGCTAGGAAGGAGTGAAGGATACTCTGAAGGAGTGAAGGATGCTAGGAAGGAGTGCAGGATGCTATGAAGGAGTGAAGGATCCTCGGGAAGACAGTGAAGGACGCTAGGAAGGAGTGAAGGATGCTAGGAAGGAGTGAAGGATGCTAGGAAGGAGTGAAGGATCCTCGGGAAGACAGTGAAGGATGCTAGGAAGGAGTGAAGGATGCTAGGAAGGAGTAAAGGATCCTCGGGAAGACAGTGAAGGACGCTAGGAAGGAGTGAAGGATACTCTGAAGGAGTGAAGGATGCTAGGAAGGAGTGCAGGATGCTATGAAGGAGTGAAGGATCCTCGGGAAGACAGTGAAGGACGCTAGGAAGGAGTGAAGGATGCTAGGAAGGAGTGAAGGATGCTAGGAAGGAGTGAAGGATCCTCGGGAAGACAGTGAAGGATGCTAGGAAGGAGTGAAGGATGCTAGGAAGGAGTAAAGGATCCTCGGGAAGACAGTGAAGGACGCTAGGAAGGAGTGAAGGATGCTCTGAAGGAGTAAAGGATCCTCGGGAAGACAGTGAAGGACGCTAGGAAGGAGTGAAGGATGCTAGGAAGGAGTAAAGGATCCTCGGGAAGACAGTGAAGGACGCTAGGAAGGAGTGAAGGATGCTAGGAAGGAGTAAAGGATCCTCGGGAAGACAGTGAAGGACGCTAGGAAGGAGTGAAGGATACTCTGAAGGAGTGAAGGATGCTAGGAAGGAGTGCAGGATGCTATGAAGGAGTGAAGGATCCTCGGGAAGACAGTGAAGGACGCTAGGAAGGAGTGAAGGATGCTAGGAAGGAGTGAAGGATGCTAGGAAGGAGTGAAGGATCCTCGGGAAGACAGTGAAGGATGCTAGGAAGGAGTGAAGGATGCTAGGAAGGAGTAAAGGATCCTCGGGAAGACAGTGAAGGACGCTAGGAAGGAGTGAAGGATGCTCTGAAGGAGTAAAGGATCCTCGGGAAGACAGTGAAGGACGCTAGGAAGGAGTGAAGGATGCTAGGAAGGAGTAAAGGATCCTCGGGAAGACAGTGAAGGACGCTAGGAAGGAGTGAAGGATGCTGAGACGGAGGGAGTGAGGGTGAAGGATGCGTCCCAGGAGGCATCCTGCTAAAGGTCATTCAGACGTCATGTGACTGGACATCAGTGTCAAGTGGGGTGGGGGGGTGGGGTGAGAGAGGTGTCAGAGGTCAAGTCCATGGGGGGGGGGGGGTGACAAGTTGTGTGCCAGCCAATCAGGAAGCCGGTGTGAAGGTGTTCACGGCATGGCGTCATGTGGCGGTGCTGTTTGAGGAAGGCCTTGTGCGGACCTCGGACGGGGGAAGGCGAGGTGAAAGATGCGGGCCAGAATCAACACGGGACTTTTTATGGTGGACGACTCCTCCTTTGACTTTGAAAGAAGAAGCGGTTTCTGGGAAAACACATGAAGCTGTCACGGCCCTGACCCGGTCCTGCGAGTCTGGGCCGAGCTGTCGTGGAGGCGGCGGCAAAGAAAGCAAAGCTTCGTCGGCGCAGCATGAGGCGAAATATTTAGTTAGCGCGAGGCCCGCGAGGATTCCCAGAACTCCTGTCGGACTCCGGCATTGTGGATCATAAAGCAGATTGGATTTGTTCATGTTCCATCCGTCTGCACGGAACCAGAAGACTTTATTAAAGAACCACCATGACATCATGGCGGCCTCGCCAAGGGGAAACACGCCAACGTCTCGCCAACTTTTATTGTGAAAGGTCACACTTGGGTCATGTGAAGTGGGGGGGGGGGGGGGGTAGGTGGCGCTGTTGTCACTAAACGTGAAGAAGACCTCTAAGTCGGTGTCATTGGTGGATGCCCCCCCCCCAACCCCCCCAAACCCCCCGATATAGTTGTTGTGTGAGAAAGCAGCGAGCTCCGCAGGCAGCCCGCGACTGGCTTCTCCAAATATTATGGGATGTCTGGGCCATTATCAGCCCGCTGATTGATGAGGGGCTCCCTGAGAATGTGCTCGCATGTGGAGGTCCAGACTGTTGGTTCTGCTGGTTCTGCTGGACCGCCTTTTCACAGCAACACAACACTGCCGTTGGCTTGGTGGTGTGTCGGTTCCACTCCCCCATGGCAAACAAGGCAAGGGACTAGAGTAACGCGGTCTGCTAACTTCCTGGCTAAAGCTAGCATAACGTCAGGTAAAGTCCACAGCCCCAGTTAGCTGGATGTATGAAGTGGCCCCCGTAGTCCATGCTAGCATAAGATCCACCTCAGTGATTGTTCTGCTTACCTGATGAACATGGTGTAAACCAGGTTTGAAGCACACGTGGACATGGTGTGAATCAGGTTTCAGACCAGGTTTGAAGCACATGTGAACATGGTATGAATCAGGTTTCAACCAGATTTGATGGACGTGAACATAGTGTGAATCCGGTTTTACACCAAGTTTCAAGGGCATGTGAACATAGTGTGAATTAGGTTTCAGACCAGGTTTGAAGCACATGTGAGCATTGTGTGAATCGGGTTTTACACAAAAGTTTCAAGGGCATGTTAACATCAGGGTGTAAACCAGGTTTGTAGCACATGTGAACATGGTGTGAATCAGGTTTCAGACCAGGTTTGAAGCACATGTGAGCATAGTGCGCACCAGGTTTCAATGAGATTTGATGGATGTGAACATAGTATGAATCTGGTTTTACACCAAGTTTCAAGGGCATGTTAACATAGTGTGAATCAGGATTCAGACCACGTTTGAAGCACATGTGAACATGGTGTGAATCAGGTTTCAGACCAGGTTTGAAGCGCATGTGGAGATTGCGTGCATTAGGGTGTAAACCAGGTTTCAAGCGCATGTGGACATTGGGTGAATCCAGTTTTAGAGCAGGTTTGAAGCACATGTGGACATCGGGTGAATCAGGTTTCAAGCCAGGTTTTCAGCACATGTGGACATGGTGTGAATTGTGTTTCAGACCATGTGGACATGGTGTGAATCTGGTTGTAAACCAGGTTTGGAGCGCATGTGAACATGGTGTGAATCAGGTTTCAGACCAGGTTTGAAGCACATGTGAGCATAGTGTGAATCGGGGTTTCAGACCAGAGTTGAAGCACATGTGGACATGGTGTGAATCAGGTTTTAGAGCATGTGAACATGGTGCGAAACAGGGTGTAAACCAGGTTTGGTGCGCATGTGAACATGGTGTGAATCAGGTTTCAGACCAGGTTTGATGCACATGAACACAGTGTGAATGGGGTTTCAGACCACAGTTGAAGCACATGTGAACACAGTGTGAGTCAGGTTTTAAACCAGATTTGAAGCCTGTGTAGACATGCTCTGAATCAGGTATTAATCCAGATTTGAAGCACATGTGAAGCTAGTGTGAACACGGCGGGAAGAGAATGTGGATGAAGTAGGAAGGAACCAGATGTGAGCCAAATGTGATTACACCGTGTGAATGAGATGTGTGTGAGGGAGGGAGGGAGGGAGGGAGGGTGTATCGGAGGAGGAGGAGGAGGAGGAGTAGGAGGAGGTGATGAAGAGAGCAGATAACGGCAGAATTAGTGAGCGTCATTGATTAGCTGTAGAAGACAAGCGTGGCGTCATCGATCTTCTCTCAGGAAGAGTTTTCCTGGACTTGGACTGAAGAACAAGAAACAACATTGGAGCGGAAACACAAACACCGACTGGCAACACACGCGGGAAGTACTTTGATGCTAAGCTAATGCTAAGCTAATGCCACGTACTGTATTGCTAGGTGATGATGTGATGTGTGCCAGACGTTCCGCCTTTTATCGGCTAATGACATGTGAGGCGTTTGGGTGCGGAGGACGTTTGAGTGCTGCATTAGCGTCTTTTTATACACGCGTGTGCTGATAAAACACACACATGTGACCGCTATGACTCATGCTAACACACACACGCCATCCTGTGTGGTCGCTTTGGAAGTCAAACAAGTAGAATTTAGTGTGTGACAAAGTGGTCACATGGTTCACACTTTCTACACGCCTTTCATCACTAATGTGTACTACACGTGTACACACGCCCTTGCTATGTATATTACTATATATATTTACCACTCATCCCTCATCAATTACCACACAAGAAGAAGTAGTACTGAAGTACTGGCAGGATGTTGTTTACACCAGTCATCCTTAACCACGGGGCCTCAGGCGCCACCTGGAGGCCGCAAAAAACATACACTTTGCACCAGGGGGTCACCAGGGGGCCACCAGGGGGCCACCGGGGCCCTGGGACTGCACCTGGAGACTCTGGAGATAGGCTAGCTAGCCGCTATGCTAATGTATGTTAGCCATAGCCGACCAGATGGTGGCGCTAATGCGGCAGTCATACGTACGTAGCATGTTTACACTAGCATCACGTACCAGAAGTACTTGCATCAAGTACACTAGCATCACTTACCACAAGTACTTACATAGAGTACATAGCATATTTACACTAGCATCACGTACCAGAAGTACTTACATAAAGTACGTTGCATGCTTAAACTAGCATCACGTACCAGAAGTACTTTGCATGTTTACACTAGCATCACGTACCTGAAGTACTTACACAAAGTACATAGCATGTTTACAGTAGCATCACATACCAGAAGTACTTTGCATGTTTACACTAGCGTCACGTACCAGAAGTACTTACATAAAGTACACTAGCATCGCTTACCAGAAGTACTTACATAAAGTACATTGCATGTTTACACTAGCGTCATGTACCAGAAGTACTTACATAAAGTACACTAGCATCGCTTACCAGAAGTACTTACATAAAGTACATTGCATGTTTACACTAGCGTCATGTACCAGAAGTACTTACATAAAGTACACTAGCATCGCTTACCAGAAGTACTTACATAAAGTACATTGCATGTTTACACTAGCGTCATGTACCAGAAGTACTTACATAAAGTACACTAGCATCGCTTACCAGAAGTACTTACATAAAGTACATTGCATGTTTACACTAGCGTCATGTACCAGAAGTACTTTGCATGTTTACACTAGCATCACATACCACAAGTACTTACATAAAGTACATTGCATGTTTACACTAGCGTCATGTACCAGAAGTACTTACATAAAGTACATTGCATATTTACACTAGCGTCACGTACCAGAAGTACTTACATAAAGTACACTAGCATCGCTTACCAGAAGTACTTACATAAAGTACATTGCATGTTTACACTAGCGTCATGTACCAGAAGTACTTTGCATGTTTACACTAGTATCACATACCACAAGTACTTACATAAAGTACATTGCATATTTACACTAGCGTCACGTACCAGAAGTACTTACATAAAGTACATTGCATGCTTAAACTAGAATCATGTACCAGAAGTACTTACATAAAGTACATAACATGTTTACACTAGCATCACATACCAGAAGTACTTTGCATGTTTACACTAGCATCACATACCAGAAGTACTTACATAAAGTACATAGCATGTTTACAGTAGCATCACATACCAGAAGTACTTACATAGAGTACTTTGCATGTTTACACTAGCATCACGTACCAGAAGTACTTACGTACATAAAGTACATAGCATGTTTACGTTATCATTATGTACCATAAGTACTTACCTGAAGTACATAGTGATAACATAGTGTATGTAATATAGTATAATAAAAGTGTTAAAGAACATAACCAATATCCTAAAAGATGCTAGCTAAAGGATGTAGCATGTACTCCGTATAAGCAGATGGTACTGTGTTGCCATGAGTACTGGGTATGATGTGGTTCTACCTTGTGGTTTCCAGATTTACGACTCCGAGGGAACCCTGTTACACTTCCTGGACGGCAACGACCCGTCCAAGTCCGGCTGGATGCGATACATCCGCTGTGCACGCCACTGTGCCGAGCAGAACATGATGGTGGTGCAGTACAGGTACACGCTGCACACTTGTACACACTTGTACACACTTATTACACACTTATTACACACATATGCAATACTATACTCTACAACACAATATGACTATTCCGTGGAATTTTCTTTCCAATTCATGGAGTCTTGGGAAAACCATAAACACCTTTAACCAGCAATAAGCTACTGGATAGGTAGTACTTTCCTACTACACAGGTACTGGATAGGTAGTACTTGCCTAGCACATACATAGTGGATAGGTAGTACTTTCCTACTACACAGGTAGTGGATAGGTAGTACTTGCCTACTACACAGGTAGTGGATAGGTAGTACTTGCCTACTACACAGGTAGTGGATAGGTAGTACTTTCCTACTACACAGGTAGTGGATAGGTAGTACTTGCCTACTGCACAGGTACTGGATGGGTAGTACTTGCCTAGCACATACATAGTGGATAGGTAGTACTTGCCTACTACACAGGTAGTGGATAGGTAGTACTTGCCTAGCACATACATAGTGGATAGGTAGTACTTGCCTAACACATACATAGTGGATAGGTAGTACTTGCCTACTACACAGGTACTGGATAGGTAGTACTTGCCTACTACACAGGTAGTGGATAGGTAGTACTTGCCTACTGCACAGGTACTGGATAGGTAGTACTTGCCTACTACACAGGTAGTGGATAGGTAGTACTTGCCTACTACACAGGTAGTGGATAGGTAGTACTTGCCTACTACACAGGTAGTGGATAGGTAGTACTTGCTTACTACACAGGTAGTGGATAGGTAGTACTTGCCTAGCACATACATAGTGGATAGGTAGTACTTGCCTACTGCACAGGTAGTGGATAGGTAGTACTTGCCTACTACACAGGTACTGGATAGGCAGTACTTGCCTACTGCACAGGTAGTGGATAGGTAGTACTTGCCTACTACACAGGTAGTGGATAGGTAGTACTTGCCTACTGCACAGGTACTGGATAGGTAGTACTTGCCTACTACACAGGTAGTGGATAGGTAGTACTTGCCTACTACACAGGTAGTGGATAGGTAGTACTTGCTTACTACACAGGTAGTGGATAGGTAGTACTTGCCTAGCACATACATAGTGGATAGGTAGTACTTGCCTACTGCACAGGTAGTGGATAGGTAGTACTTGCCTACTACACAGGTAGTGGATAGGTAGTACTTGCCTACTGCACAGGTACTGGATAGGTAGTACTTGCCCAGCACACAGGTAGTGGATAGGTAGTACTTGCTTACTACACAGGTAGTGGATAGGTAGTACTTGCTTACTACACAGGTAGTGGATAGGTAGTACATGCCTAGTACACAGGTAGTGGATAGGTAGTACATGCCTAGTACATAGGTAGTACACAGGTAGTGGATAGGTAGTACTTGCCTACTACACAGGTAGTGGATAGGTAGTACTTGCCTACTACACAGGTAGTGGATAGGTAGTACTTGCCTAGTGGATAGGTAGTACTTGCCTCGTAGATAGGTAGTGGATCTGTAGTACTTGCCTAGTAGATAGGTAGTACTTGCCTAGTAGATAGGTAGTGGATAGGTAGTACTTGCCTAGTAGATAGGTAGTACTTGCCTAGTAGATAGGTAGTGGATAGGTAGTACTTGCCTAGTAGATAGGTAGTACTTGCCTAGTAGATAGGTAGTGGATAGGTAGTACTTGCCTAGTAGATAGGTAGTACTTGCCTAGTAGATAGGTAGTACTTGCCTAGTAGATAGGTAGTGGATAGGTAGTACTTGCCTAGTAGATAGGTAGTACTTGCCTAGTAGATAGGTAGTGGATAGGTAGTACTTGCCTAGTAGATAGGTAGTACTTGCCTAGTAGATAGGTAGTGGATAGGTAGTACTTGCCTAGTAGATA